>NC_140910.1:31162266-31268118 GCF_045865225.1 Trachurus japonicus
ACATCATACATACTGTACCTCTTCGAGCAGGGCAGCCATTTCACCTTCACCTCGCTTATCCCCTGAAAAACAACCAATAACCAAAATGACTGAAAATTAATACAAAAAATAAGCAGAAATAATAATCTATAATAATATCTATTGTAACATTAGCCTAGAAATCTAGACGCACCCTAGCGGCAGCAAAAATATTGTGTTCAGCAATCACAGCGCTCTATCTGTTTAGAGAGTCGTTGGGCGGGCTTAACGCCATGACGACATACATTTTAATTGGCTTGTCAGGCTAACGTCATCCTGCTCTTTGCTCTGATTGGTCGTAAGGCTCAAGCACTACCCCATTACGTGCAGAGGCAGTTTGAAAGACAGCCTTCATCCCGCCCCCTGGATTGAGCCGAGGTCTACCGGTCGTTGCCAGACTAGACATTTTAATGATGTAGTCTGGCTTGTCAGGCTATTATAACACAAGATCTTAACTTTAAACTGTGTGTGGTGAAATGGTGATTATAGAAAGTTTGCAGTAAATCTGTAGGGGAGACTGTGGTACGCAGCATTGGGCAAGCTGAGCCACCCCTTGTTGCTAGGGAACCATTAAGAAAAATAGAGCATGTGACCAGATATTTAGGAGGACAGAGGAAGGCATCATTTCATGGAATTTGTGACGTAAGAACCACATGGGTTAAACGGTTAGACATCTATGTCCGAAAAACCATTTTTACTCTCGAAAGTGAATTTTTGTCAATCACAAGTTTCATGAGAATTGTGTTTAGACCAAAAGAGATTATTATAAATGTGTAGTATGCATCAGTTGAACCTTTTTAGCTGTGGGAAGTATTAAAGTCAATATGGTAACTGCGGGGTACGTTGTGCCACCTGCCCCATACACTACATGAATGTATTTTTATATTTTTCCTTTTTTTAGTTCAGTTGAGAGAGACAGGAAATGGGGGGAGAGAGAGAGAGGGGGGGGGGGGGGGTGACATGCAGGAAAGGACTGCCCGATGCAGGATTCGAACCGGGGCCGCCTGCAGTGAGGACTGTAGCCTCTACATATGCTCACTTGATGCTCCTAAATGAATGTATTTTGTCTTTACTTGTCCTGATTACTAAATCAGGATTCTGGATGTTTATGATTACAGTAAGTACGCTGCTGAAAACAAGCTGCTGTTTATGGTGAGCCATGTGTTACTTTAAAAGAGAAAGATGAAGGATTCTTCCCAAGATGCAATGTAATCACAAAACTCCCCAAAGCTCAGTGAGTTGGTGGCTCAGCAGCAGGTCACTGCAGTTTGTGTTCACCTGCCACCTGGACAGGTGGAATATGAAGTAGAGGGGGAGGTGGGAGCTGGTGGGGGTTGGGGGGGACTCAAACTTAGATGCTCCTATGCTCAACTTGCCCAATCCTCCTCTGCATGGTGAATGTGTATATTAAATGGTTCATGTAGCCTACATAAAACCCTGAAAAGATGAGAAGTGTTGGTAGAAGCCCTTGTAATATCTGCACACTAGTAAACAGTATTCAACTAAAAACAACAGAAACAACAACCACCACAAGGACAACTTACTTTGGTAATCCTTTGCCCCACAATCTTGGAATAAGGGAAGCTCTACAGGTTTATGTGGACGTCACAGTCTGGAAATGAGTGAAAGTTTGTAAGTTTAGCATAAAAGCACAAAAAGCTAAATTACTGAAATGACTAAAACACTTGTTTTGATAGAGACATCCATGAATGACATGAATACAAATATTAATACTTAGAAAATAATTTGAGCAATTCTTAATGTTAGTGATGCTATCTACATAATGGATGTGTGTGAATGCATATACACCTGCCTGTACATGTGCATCCCTGTATACAAGATCTTGACCCTTGATCAACACTGATTTTCATTCAAGTGTAGTACAGTTGTTAACAGATAAAGTGCTAAATAACTTGGAGAGAAGAGTATCGTGTCAGTCAGCTGAAAGTGCTGAAACAGTTACAGTTACCTCTCACTTGATGCCATATGCCTTGGCATAAAGCACAGACAACAAGGACGTCATGGTGGTCAGGTGGCTGTATTCAGGGCAGGCTTCACTTATGTAGGACCAGTACTTGCCAACTACGTCCATACAGAAGACTGGAGGACTTGAGAACATGGGATATGCGAAGATCTCTCCCCTGTAGGATTGCATACAGCATTAATAGCAGTAATTGTTGTACTGATGGTGAAAATATATTAACAGTCACACATAAAGTAGTAAGTAAAATTGCAATTAAACTCTTATTGTCTTCTTTCAAAAAACAAACAAACAAAACAAAACCAAAAGAGCCCAATAGATAGATTCATTCAACTGCTGGGTTTTTGTTAGTCTGTGAAAGTGAGTTAGTGAAACCTTAATCAATTATTCAAGTGTAGTACGGTTGTGAATAGATGAAGTGCAAAATGACTTGTAGAGAAGAGTATAGTGTGTCAGCTTAAACAGTGAAACATGTTGGTTGCATAGATTTAGGAGAATATAGTTAGGACTATCAACAAGAATAAGAATGTTATTATACGGTACTTGCCTGTACATATTTAGAGCACAAAGAATAATGCCATGATGGCATAACTCTTATATGATACACACCTGCTCATCAAGGCAAATTGAATTATCATTTCATGACCGGAGTCAACAACATTTTGTTGTCAAGGTAACGTGTCGTGAGAGTGCTGTTCCAGTCATGTTTACAGCATCTGGACCCTCACAGACTCTCACACTCTGTCTTAGATCTGACGTCACTTAAGTCAGTGAGCATTCAGGGCTTGAGTCTTTAGGGGGCGGATTGGAACTGGGCCTATAGTGTGGGTCAGCTGATGTGTGGATATACATACATATTTAGAGCACAAAGAATAATGCCATGATGGCATAACTCTTATATGATACACACCTGCTCATCAAGGCTGGAGCTACTCCCCTAGTCCTCCTCGTTGTCCTCGCCTTTGCTGCATTCAGCTGAGACCGACCACAGACGCCCTTTCCTGGTGCATACAAAGACAAAAAGTTTCTAATGTTATTTTAAAAATAAACTTTCAAGTAGTACAAGAAGTTCAATGAGAATCTATGTGGAAAATACACAAAAGCACTTACTGTACATGCTTGGCCCTCATTTGGAAGTCATCATCATTGCAGAGAAGCATCCGTCAAAGTAGCCCCCTTCCTCAGAGCTGGAGAAAATAAAAAATAAAAACCGTACATTGGTCACACCATGTCCATTTATGTCCATCTCAGTTGAATGAACCCAAACATGTTGCAAAAAATGTTGCATTTTGTCATTATTGTGTGTCTCCTGCGCCCACTCCCCATTTAACTAACTAACGCAAGCCAAAATAGTTTTGGCTCACTGAAAGATGACGGCAAAAATGGACGCATCTGTCCTTTTGGTTGTTTAACACGGCTGAAAATCATCATCTATTAATGGAGTTTCTGCTCCTGCCCGCTCCCGTTGATTTTTTATTCCCGTCCCGTCCCAATCACAGGATTAATAAAACTTTGACTCCCATCCCGCGGGAATCACGTGATTCCCGCGGGAATTTCCAACAAGTGTCATCCTCTATTCTGCGCACAGCTTGTCCACCTTGAAAGAGCTTATCACCCACTCCATAAAACTCTGGTAAAACGGTGTTCAAACACACTTTGCCAGTCTGTTGACAGAATAATTGAAAATACACTTATATGTAGAATTAAAGGTGGCAATTGTAAATATTGCATAAGCCAGCCCACCCTGGCATACTCCATTTTCTGCCAGCATCCATATGAAGTTTAGGCCAGAGTTCTCAGGTGGTGTTATGTTGCGTGTGTTGGAAATATGATTGGTAAGAGCAGTGGTGTTGAGGTGTGCAGGCCTACGACTACAACTACTACAGACTTCAGAAAGCTTCTTGGACTGGTACATCCGCATAGAAATCCTAACATGATGTTTTTCTACCAAAATAAGAATAATGATGCACAAATTATCATGATCACATACCAAATCCTGGCTCTTGTTCATCAAGCATCTCCACACCGGTCTCCTCAAGGACACAGAGATGATCATCACGTTTTCTCCATCGTGGCAGGTCTGACCATACCTAAAAAAACACACAATATAATCAAAGTAATGCAGTTAACCACACAGAATTCCTGCACAAATGCATCATAATATCTGATCCCCATGCATGGAATAAGATATTTAAATTACCTTTGTGTCAGGCTCTTCGTTTTACTGAACATCTCATTGAACTCAGCTTCAGCTGTAGCCATTGTATTATCTGTTACCTGTAAAACAGTGAGAAAAGTACAGTGAGGGCTGGCATGTAGCATTAATGTTAGCCTAGCTAACGTTAGCCTAATCATTAAAATCTACATCAAACAGTGCAGCTAGTAAAGTCAGCCAGTTTAACAACTTTGATCAACCACATCTGTCAAACTTTGTTTGTGGTTGACGACACTGGCTGGTTTTTGGAGGTAAAATAGCTTTAACTGTTAATTATTTAATCACAATTTTCCATGTTGTTTGTTTAGGCCTACGTTACCTGAACGGGGGCTGCCTGTCGGTGAGACGATGACGGACTTGCCGGAAGCTACGTCAGTCACAATGAAATCAGCTGATCGTTCACTGTAACCATAGCAACGATGGAAATCTGAGCAATCTTCGTAATAACTAACAAACGAAATACACATTAACTGAATAAATATAACGTTAATGATTAAAATAATGCACCAAACGTTGGCCTACCACAATAATGAAAAAAAAATTACATTCATAAAATAGCGTTTAAAACAACCACGACAGCAACTACAAGCTGAAAAAATCTTCGTCAAAACGAAAAAAGTATAAGCCCATAGGTCGTCTGCCTTGAATGGTTACAAAGTTATAGCTAAAAAAAACGTTTTTTTTCTCTTCTGAATATCCATTTCATTCGCACTTCCGGGGACCTCCAGCACCAGCAGCATGACGTCTTCAGAGCTGATAATGCGTGTGTCCATCACGAAAAGGATCCTCATTGACTTTCTGTGAGCCCTGTTTGCGTGGTGCCCACACGCAATTCTTACACAATGCGTGCCAGGAGCACGCAATGCGTTATTAAGAAGTCGTGCTCATTTCACGCATTTCTGTGAGATCAGGTTGCTGAAAACACAGCAGACAGGAAGTAGAGTCAGTCATGGCTCCCCTCCCTCCTCTACTGACTTGACTGAAGTTTACTGAGACTCTGAGTCCAGGTTTTAGTCAAACTCACCTTCAGTGTGTGGAGTGTCAGCAGGTTGAAGCAGCAGTGTTGTAGCTGGACTCACTCACAGGAAGTTGTTGGTTTGGTCCGAAGCTGAATCTGAATCTGATCGTCTCTTCTTCAGTCTGCGTCTCTAGGACTAACAACGCCCAAATACAGTTGTTTCCTGGTTTATCTCAGGTGAGTCATGTGAGGGGGCGGAGCTTTGAAAAGTGACTGAATGTTGAACAGGTTAGTCCAGATTCATGTAGAGGAGCAGTTCTACGCACGTGCCTCGTTTTAAAAACTGTATTTTCTTGTGTTTTTTAACAAATACATAAAATACTGTTGTGCATAGGGATGTTAAAAAAAATTTTTTTAAAAACCTTACCGTACACATTTCCTTGTCATACCATGTTGTGTGTGTGGGAGTTACAGTAAGACACATAAACTCATGTAGATTTATAACACAAACTCTGACAGCTTTGAAACTTGACATAATTGTGGTCAGAAAGCTGCTTTACCTGTTAGAAAAACTTGCGTATGAATATCTTAATTCTTTGTGTGGAAGGGAACAACTGTTTAAGTGCAGTACTTGTACCTGTGCAGAGTACTTGTACACAGTGTGGTGTCAGTACTTCATCTCAACACTTCCTCCACCTCTGATGCTAAATATAAACAGAATGGGATGTTGTGTAGATGCAGGAGACGTTAAAGACGAAGCTGAATATGAATCCAAGTCAAGACAACATTTTATTATGTTGATGAAAAACAGGAACAAATGTACATTCAGCTTTTGTGATGAAGTGACACGTTAATACATTTTAGATCATTTCATTTGAACAGATACAAACTTTTTACATATGTAATTAAACAAGAATCACTTTTCAACTTTTCATGTTTGACATTTTTTCATCTGAAGAATATGATAAGAGTGAAAATATTTCACACATGAAAAGTAGTAAAAAGGCAAAAGTGTAATAATAAGACAGCAGGAGGACAGGTGAAGTTTAACAGGTTCAATTCACTGACTTTTCCCTTTAAGAAATAAACAACATTATAAATATGATCATCCTCTTCATCTCTAACTGCTCTGCTCCACTGTCACTGACACCTTCACTGGCAACAGCTTCACTGGGAGGTTTCTACCAATGTTAATGTATGGAAACATCTTCTGAGTGAAAGTGTGTGTGAAGGTGTGTATTTGTGTGTTAGTATCAGGATCAGAGAACGACAGTTTTCCTTTGTTCAAGTCCAGATTCACTCTGATCCTCTGGTGCTTCTTCTGCACTGGGAGAACAATGACTGGAGCTGATGGTGAAAATGCTCCGTATTCACCTTCATTAAATCCTATTCCCCATATTCCAGACAGTATCTTGTCTCCCTTCCTCTGCTCAGACTCTGGTAACACACCCAGTCCCCACCATGTACTGTCTCCAACCTCGACATCCCAGCTGTGAGTCCTTGAGTTAAAACCCCCAGAGCCCAAGACAGAGGGGAAATAATCACTCCTCTCTGGATTGTCAGGAAGCTGCTGTTTGACTCCTCGTCGTCTCACACTGGTCAGATCTTCAGACAGGATGAGTTCTGGATGAGCAGTGTTTGGGTCCAGAACCACAGGACTGTAGGAGACCATGTCCTTCATCTTGTTCCAGATGTTGAAGGTCAGGTTGCCCAGGTGTTTGGCCTGGTCTATCAGAGCTCCTGAGTCCAGCTGTGGATCCTCCAGCAGGGGGCGCTGCTGGACTCTTTCCACTGCAGCCTTGTAGTTGAGCAGGAATGAGACGTCTTCAGCTCTCAGCTCGTCCTCTGTGGCTCTGACTGTGTGTGAAAGAGCTGCTATCTCTCTGCTCAGAGCCTCCATCTTCTCCTTCATCCTCTGACTCTTCTGCTCCTCTTCCTCCCTCAGTGCAGCCATCCTGGCCTCCTCTTCCTCTTCTAGAAACTGGTGAAGCTTCTTAAACTGCTCCTTAATCTGCCTCTCTGTGTGTCGGGCCTGGACCTTGATGTGTTCTGCTGTTTGATCAAACTTCTCCTGAACTTCTTCAAAACCCTTTAACTTCTTCTTTAAGGGCTCCAGAGTTTCCTCAAGTTCCTTCTTGAGTTTAGAAGCAGCTTCATTGATGGGTCTGATTCTGTGGTTGGTGTGTGTTTCTGAATGGAGACAGATGTGACACACTGGCTGCTGATGGTCCAGACAGAAGAGTTTGAGTTTCTCAGAGTGCAGACTGCAGAGAGCCTCTGAAGATCTCTGATCTCTCTGCTGTAAGAAGCTCTCACACAGGTTCTTCAATGCCAGACTAAAAGGTGGAAGACCCTTTGAAGATCTTCTCTTACAAACTGGACACAGTTGATCTTGTTTCTCCTTCCACCAGCTCTTCAGACAGTCTTTACAGAAGCTGTGGCTGCAGGACAGAACAACAGGATCTCTGAAGACCTCCGTACAGACCGGACAGCAAAGATCCTCCTCCAATCTGGAAGCCATTGAGTCTGTGAGTGAAGCTGAAAACACAGCAGACAGGAAGTAGAGTCAGTCATGGCTCCCCTCCCTCCTCTACTGACTTGACTGAAGTTTACTGTGACTCTGAGTCCAGGTTTTAGTCAAACTCACCTTCAGTGTGTGGAGTGTCAGCAGGTTGAAGCAGCAGTGTTGTAGCTGGACTCACTCACAGGAAGTTGTTAGTTTGGTCTAAAGCTGAATCTGATCGTCTCTTCTTCAGTCTGCGTCTCAGGGACTGACAGAGTCCAATGCACTGTTTACTGTTTTTTTCAGGTGAGTCATGTGAGGGGGCGGAGATTTGAAAAATGACTGAATGTTGAACAGGTTAGTCCAGATTAATGTAGAGGAGCAGTTCTAGGCATGTGCCTTGTTTTAAAAAGGGTCTTTTCACGTGTTTTTTGATAAATAAATAAATAACTGTTGTGCATGGGGATGTAAAATAAAAAAAGAAAGGTAATATACCGTACACATTTCCTTGTCATACCATGTTGTGTGTGGGAGTTAAGACATATAAACTCATGTAGATTAATAATACAAACTCTGACAGCTTTGAAACTTGACATAATTGTGGTCAGAAAGCTGCTTTACCTGTTAGAAAAACTTGGGTGTGAATATCTTGATTCTTTGTGTGGAAGGGAGCAACTGTTTAAGTGCAGTACTTGTACCTGTGTGCCGAGTACTTGTACACAGTGTGGTGTCAGTACTTCATCTCAACACTTCCTCCACCTCTGCTGCTAATTATAAAGAGAATGGGATGTTGTGTAGATGCAGGAGACGTTAAAGACGAAGCTGAATATGAATCCAAGTCAAGACAACATTTTATTATGTTGATGAAAAACAGGAACGAATGTACATTCATCTTTTGTGATGAACTGACATGTTAAAGCAGAAGTAAGCGATCCGGTCGTTTTGGCTAATGCTGCGTTCCAGGCAGGCTTTTGAAACCGTAAATTACAGCTTCAAGTCACAACTTACGACTTTGTAGCGTTCCAGGCAACCCACTCGTGTTTTTCCGACCTGTTTTACCGGTGAAAGTCACTATAACGGCCACTCGTAACTTCTGACCCGTGAAGTCGCACCAGATCGAACTGGTACAACTTAACAGGTCGGAAAAACACGAGTTACGGGCTGCCTTGAACGCACCATAACAGTCCTCGTCGCTACGTCACCACATTCACAGCGTCCCTTGGCTGCACACACAGCCCTGCATGCCGTTCTCTCTCCTCATTGGATAAAACTTGTAGGATACGAGAAAAGTTTTCTCCTGGGCTCAGAGCAGAGCAGAGTGACTGACAGACCCGTGTTTCAGACCAAACACTCTATGTAAGTGATTGCTGTCGGAAGATATAACTATTTAAAGCAGAAGTAAGTGATATATTTGTGTTAATATAAGTCTTAAATAGTTAAAGCTGCTTTACCTGTTAGAAAAACTTGGGTGTGAATATCTTGATTCTTTGTGTGGAAGGGAGCAACTGTTTAATAAGATAATAAGATAATGTGTTTTTTAGAGACTGCATTGCGTGCCGCGTGTTCTCGCATTATACGGATATACGCGCCGCTCCACTGGGGCTAATTTCGTCAAAATGACTCCAAATGACACCAAAGTTGTCTGGGTGAGTAAGTGATCGAATTTTATGCTAGAAATAAGGTCCAGGTCGTAAAAAACGGAAATTATCCTTTAAGATAAGTATGAGCATCCTCTTTATCTCTAACTGCTCTGCTCCACAGCTTGTTTTCTTGTCTGTAACAACATCTATTGCACGTCTGTCCGTCCTGGGTGAGGGATCCCTCCTCTGTTGCTCACCCTGAGGTTTCTCAGATTTTTCCCTGTTAAAAGGGTTTCCATGGAGTTTTTCCTCAGTCGATGTGCAGACCGGACAGCAGAGATCCTCCTCTAGTCTGGAAGCCATTGAGTCTGTGAGTGAAGCTGAAAACACAGAAGTAGAGTCGGTCATGGCTCCCCTCCCTCCTCTACTGACTTGACTGAAGTTTACTGTGACTCTGAGTCCAGGTTTTAGTCAAACTCACCTTCAGTGTGTGGAGTGTCAGCAGGTTGAAGCAGCAGTGTTGTAGCTGGACTCACTCACAGAAAGTTGTTCGTTTGGTCTGAAGCTGAATCTGATCGTCTCTTCTTCAGTCTGCGTCTCTGGGGCTGAAGAGGAAGTGCAGCAGTTTCCTGTTCTATGAGCTATGTGAGGGGGCGGAGCTTTGTCAAACTGAAAGTTCTGCAGGATGATGCAGCAGCTCTGTTAAGTTTCTGTTTGTGGATCATTTAAAGGGGACCTATTATGCTCCTTTTTGCACAAACTAAAATAGTTCCTGGGTGTCTTAAAGACATGTCTGTGACGTGCTTCGGTCAAAATACCCCAAAGATCAAACATCACAGCATTCTCAAAAACAGGGCTCTGCAAAACGGTCTGTTTCAGTGGCCCCTCCCTTTAAATGCAAATGAACCACTCCCTCAGCATTGCGTTACCATGACGATGTCTACTACTAGTACCTATACTGATTTGGCCAAAATGTAGTATGCAAACAAAAGCTAAATCTGCAGTAGGCAAAGTGCCAGATCTCCAGTCTGCATCTGACCAGTCTACATTGTGTAATGAAATGTGCCCATGACCTAGTCTCACCCTAACCAAAGATGGTATGGAGTAGTCTTTGCCATGTAGGCTACTGTAACCATGTAACATGTAATATAAAAATGCAAAAATAAATATATAAAATAAATTAAAAATATATGCAGAATGGTCAGTTCATTGTAAAACAGTTATTTATTGATGTAAATGTGGTGATTTGTGCACATAGACTACAGAGCTCTGCAGCACTGCTCCTCTCTATCCTCCTCCTCCTCACAGCTTCTCTTTTCATTCAAACTAATTCAACAGCCACAATTGTAAGATTTCATCAATGAGACCAACATTTATCTCCTAAAAAGAATAACCACACGGTGGTAAACGTCTAAAAAACCTGCGGGTATGTTTATTAGCGATGGTTTTCTCTACCGCGATGAGCATGGACGTCTGCCCGGCCAAGGAGGCCTGCAGACGGGCTCTGCCTGTGTGAGGAGCCGCTGCAGCTCCGGAGCTCCGGTGCTCCGGCGGTCCAGCGTTACGTCGGTCCGGCGAACAACGTCACCCCGGCGGTACGTCGCTTCTCACACAGGTACAGCTTCACTTACATGACACGTCGGCGTAAACTTCTAAATAAAACTTAGTAAAGTGGCGCTACAGCGCTAAAACATGCAGGGAAGAAGCAGGAAGTAGTCCGCTCCGCTCTCCGCTGTGACACCAGGCACAACAGAGCAGCATGGGGGGAGGCGGGGCCGGCTGGAGCAGAGACCTCGGCATGACCATGTAGGGGAGTCCGGCACGCCATGACGTCGACGCGAGCTCATGTCAAAAAAAAGTCAGTGCAACCGAGTAAAAAAAAAAAAAAAAAAGTCAGTAGAAATCCCAATCATCTAGCAGGGTTTACCTCCAAATGCATTAACCTCATGATATGACACTTCCACGGCCTCTAGAACCATTATCCAACATTTTAAACATATATGGAAGTCTGAAAAGCTGGAAAAGCATAATAGGTCCCCTTTAATGCTGATGTCAGGGGACACACCTCTCTTAAAAAAAAAAAGCACCGCTGCTGTCGTAAAGCTCAGAGAGAGCACGGCAGACAACTGCGGACTAATTTAATAAACCAAATTTATAATCACAACTCAAATTCCTTTCACAAATTAACAGTTGTGCACTTTGCCTTAATGATGAGCAGTGGAAGATGATTAATTGCACAAATCTGAAGTAAAGTTTACAGCACATGGCCAAATGTGCAACAGGTGAAAATTAATTAAATATTAGAACATTATGCTGTTTGGTGCTTCAATAAATTGCCGATAACAATGATGACGATGTGTATAAATTATTTGGAAGGGGGGGCGATGCGTGGCGCAGTGGGTAGAGCGGCCGCCCCATGTAGAGGCTGCAGTCCTCGCCGCAGGCGTCCCTGGTTCGAATCCCGCGTCGGGCAGACCTTTCCTGCGTGTCGTTCCCCCTCTCTCTGCCTCCCCATTTCCTGTCTATCTCTATTGTCATCACTATCAAATAAAGGCAAAAAGCCAAAAAATATACTTAAAAAAAAAAAAAAAAATTATTTGGAAGGTGCTCACACTCACTCAATTTTATTCTTATTTTCTTACCTCAACCAATATTTAGGCCAATATAATCGTAACATATTTTATGAAAATAATTTTGAAGGCCTAATTATGAAAAAAAAAAAAGCCTAATAAATATTGTAAATGTTTCATGTTTTTTTATTATTGTTAATGCATTTTATTTGTTTATAATTCAGGCCAATATGTACATAAGAACATGTATGAAACACATAGATTTCTGATCAGAGTGACTGCTGACTTGACCGATAAAGACAACAGAATCAACTAAGCCTGGCTGTTATTATGGTCTGGAGCAGGCTAGCTGCAGAGAATAATTCGCCATAGTAACTTGACCAGGATAAAGGTATCCAGCTTTCCAACAACCGACTTGAGGCTAAATTAGGCCAGGATAACCAACATATCCCGGCTTAATCCTTTATCTAGGTTTCGGACAACACTGGACGTTCCACTCAACGTAAACAAACACATGAAGTGTCCACTGTATTCTCAAAGCATTTTGTACAAAACCACAAATAAAATACATATGAAACCAAACCATAATTACCGTTTGCGCCTCTTGAACGCAGTGTATTTATCTCTGAGTGTTCAGTGGCATGACTTCCTGCCACCATTCTCTGTGGTCCCGCATTTTACTTCTGACCCACAATCCCACAGTTCACCCTCACAACAGACCAGGGGTCATGTGACCACACACTTTCAAAATAAAATGTCCTCACATGAAGGTTTTTTAAATATCACAACAACTTTTTAATCAACTTATTTATAAACGTAAGCTCTTTTTAACTCTCTTATTATCATGAATTTATATGTCAATTTATTAATCTTTTTAAACACTTCATAAACTTCATGAAATACTGTCTCCAACAGTTACACAATTTAAACATTTTCATTAGTTTTTATTAGTGTCACTGTCAGTACACTTCGTCCAGCTCTGCTGCTAATTATAAAGAGAATGGGATGTTGTGTGGATGCAGGAGACGTTAAAGACGAAGCTGAATATGAATCCAAGTCAAGACAACATTTTATTATGTTGATGACAAACAGGAACAAATGTACATTCAGCTTTTGTGATGAAGTGATACGTTAATACATTTTAGATCATTTCATGTTAACAGATACAAACTTTTTACATATGTAATTAAACAAGAATCACTTTTCAACTTTTCATGTTTGACATTTTTTCATTTGGAGAATAACTCCAGATCTTCTTCTGGAGAAGAAGAATCAAATTTTCAGTAATTGAGTGATAAGAGTGAAAATATTTTAACAAATGAAAAGTAGATAAAAAAGGAAAAGTGTAATAATAAGGCAGCAGGAGGACAGGTGAAATTTATCAGGTTCAATTCATTGACTTTTCCCTTTAAGAAATAAACATTATAAATATGATCATCCTCTTTATCTCTAACTGCTCTGCTCCACTGTCACTGACAACTTCACTGGTAACAGCTTCAATGGGAGGTTAACAATAGTGTTAATGTATGGAAACATCTTCTGAGTGAAAGTGTGTGTGAAGGTGTGTATGTGTGTGTTAGTATCAGGATCAGAGAACAACAGTTTTCCTCTGTTCAAGTCCAGATTCACTCTGATCCTCTGGAACTTCTTCTGCACTGGGAGATAAATGTTTGGACCTGATGGTGAACCTGCTCCATATTCACCTCTATCAAACCATATTCCCCATGAACCAGACCTCATCTTCTTTTCCTTCCTCTGCACAGACTCTGTCACCACACCCAGTCTCCAGATGGTATTGTCTCCAACCTCGACATCCCAGCTGTGAGTCCCTGAGTTAAAACCCTCAGAGCCCAGGACAGAGGGGTAATCATCAATCCTCTCTGGATTGTCAGGAAGCTGAGACTGATCATCCCCTTCATCTCTCCCACTGGTCAGATCTTCAGACAGGATGAGATATGGATGAGCAGTGTTTGGGTCCAGAACCACAGGACTGTAGGAGACCATGTCCTTCATCTTGTTCCAGATGTTGAAGGTCAGGTTGCCCAGGTGTTTGGCCTGGTCTATCAGAGCTCCTGAGTCCAGCTGTGGATCCTCCAGCAGGGGGCGCTGCTGGACTCTTTCCACTGCAGCCTTGTAGTTGAGCAGGAATGAGACGTCTTCAGCTCTCAGCTCGTCCTCTGTGGCTCTGACTGTGTGTGAAAGAGCTGCTATCTCTCTGCTCAGAGCCTCCATCTTCTCCTTCATCCTCTGACTCTTCTGCTCCTCTTCCTCCCTCAGTGCAGCCATCCTGGCCTCCTCTTCCTCTTCTAGAAACTGGTGAAGCTTCTTAAACTGCTCCTTAATCTGCCTCTCTGTGTGTCGGGCCTGGACCTTAATGTGTTCTGCTGTTTGATCAAACTCCACTTGAACTTCTTCAAAACCCTTTAACTTCTTCTTTAAGGGCTCCAGAGTTTCCTCAAGTTCCTTCTTAAATTTAGAAGCAGCTTCATTGATGGGTCTGAATCTGTGGTTGGTGTGTGTTTGTCTGAATCTCTGCAGATGAGACACACTGGCTGCTGATGGTCCAGACAGAAGAGTTTGAGTTTCTCAGAGTGCAGACTGCAGAGAACCTCTGAAGATCTCTGCTCTCTCTGCTGTAAGAAGCTCTCACACAGGTTCTTCAACACCAGGTTACGAGGTGGATGATCCTTTGAAGATCTTCTCTTACAAACTGGACAGAGTTGATCTTGTTTCTCCTTCCACCAGCTCTTCAGACAGTCTTTACAGAAGCTGTGGCTGCAGGACAGAACAACAGGATCTCTGAAGACCTCCGTACAGACCGGACAGCAGAGATCCTCCTCTAATCTGGAAGCCATTTAGTCTGTGAGTGAAGCTGAAAACACAGCAGACAGGAAGTAGAGTCAGTCATGGCTCCCCTCCCTCCTCTACAGACTTGACTGAAGTTTACTGTGACTCTGAGTCCAGGTTTTAGTCAAACTCACCTTCAGTGTGTGGAGTGTCAGCAGGTTGAAGCAGCAGTGTTGTAGCTGGACTCACTCACAGGAAGTTGTTGGTTTGGTCTGAAGCTGAATCTGATCGTCTCTTCTTCAGTCTGCGGCTCTGGGACTGACGAAGTCCAATAAAGTTATTCCTGGGACTTTGTCCTCACTATCAATAACTAACTTGGTTTATCTCAGGTGAGTCATGTGAGGGGGGCGGAGCTTTGAAAAATGGCTGAATGTTGAACAGGTTAGTCCAGATTAATGTAGAGGAGCAGTTCTATACATGTGCCTCGTTTTAAAAAGGATCTTTTCATGTGTTTTTTGATGAATAAATAAATAACTGTTGTGCATACTGTAGGGATGTAAAAAAACAAAAAAGGTTATATACCGTACACATTTCCTTGTCATACCATGTTGTGTGTGTGTGGATGTCAAGACATATAAACTCATGTAGATTAATAACAGAAGCTCTTGACAGCTTTGAAACTTGACATAATTGTGGTCAGGAAGCTGCTTTACCTGTTAGAAAAACTTTGGTGTGAATATCTTAATTCTTTGTGTGGAAGGGAGCAACTGTTTAAGTGCAGTACTTGTACCTGTGCAGAGTACTTGTACACAGTGTGGTGCCAGTACTTGATCTCAACACTTCCTCCACCTCTACTGCTAATTATAAAGAGAATGGGATGTTGTGTAGATGCAGGAGACGTTAAAGACGAAGCTGAATATGAATCCAAGTCAAGACAACATTTTATTATGTTGATGAAAAAAAAAACTTTTCACATATGTAATTACACAAGAATCACTTTTCAACTTTTCATGTTTGACATTTTATCATCTGGAGAAGAAGAATCAAATGTTCAGTAATTGAGTGATAAGAGTGAAAATATTTTACACATGAAAAGTATTTAAAAAAAAAAAATGAAAAGTGTAATAATGAGGCAGCAGGAAGACAGGTGAAGTTTAACAGGTTCAATTCACTGACTTTTCCCTTTAAGAAATAAACAACCTTATAAATATGATCATCCTCTTTATCTCTAACTGCTCTGCTCCACTGTCACTGACACCTTCACTGGTAACAACTTCACTGGGAGGTTAACAACAGTCGCAATGAATGGAAACATCTTCTGAGTGAAAGTGTGTGTGAAGGTGTGTATGTGTGTGTTAGTATCAGGATCAGAGAACGACAGTTTTCCTCTGTTCAAGTCCAGATTCACTCTGATCCTCTGGAACTTCTTCTGCTCTGGGAGAACAATGACTGGAGCTGATGGTGAAACTGCTCCGTATTTACCTTTATGAAACCCTATTCTCCATATTCCAGACTCCATCTCAGCTCCCTTCCTCTGCACAGACTCTGGTATCACACCCAGTCCCCACTGTGTATTGTCTCCAACCTCGACATCCCAGCTGTGAGTCCCTGAGTTAAAACCCTCAGAGCCCAGGACAGAGCAGATATATTCAATCCTCTCTGGATTGTCAGGAAGCTGAGACTGATCATCCCCTTCATCTCTCACACTGGTCAGATCTTCAGACAGGATGAGATATGGATGAGCAGTGTTTGGGTCCAGAACCACAGGACTGTAGGAGACCATGTCCTTCATCTTGTTCCAGATGTTGAAGGTCAGGTTGCCCAGGTGTTTGGCCTGGTCTATCAGAGCTCCTGAGTCCAGCTGTGGATCCTCCAGCAGGGGGCGCTGCTGGACTCTTTCCACTGCAGCCTTGTAGTTGAGCAGGAATGAGACGTCTTCAGCTCTCAGCTCGTCCTCTGTGGCTCTGACTGTGTGTGAAAGAGCTGCTATCTCTCTGCTCAGAGCCTCCATCTTCTCCTTCATCCTCTGACTCTTCTGCTCCTCTTCCTCCCTCAGTGCAGCCATCCTGGCCTCCTCTTCCTCTTCTAGAAACTGGTGAAGCTTCTTAAACTGATCCTTAATCTGCCTCTCTGTGTGTCGGGCCTGGACCTTAATGTGTTCTGCTGTTTGATCAAACTTCACTTTAACTCTTTTAAAACCCTTTAACTTCTTCTTTAAGGGCTCCAGAGTTTCCTCAAGTTCCTTCTTGAGTTGTGAAGCAGCTTCATCGATGGGTTTGATTCTGTGGTTTTTGTGTGTGTCTGAATGGAGACAGATGTGACACACTGGCTGCTGATGGTCCAGACAGAAGAGTTTGAGTTTCTCAGAGTGCAGACTGCAGAGAGCCTCTGAAGATCTCTGATCTCTCTGCTGTAAGAAACTCTCACACAGGTTCTTCAACACCAGGTTACGAGGTGGTTGTTCCTTAGGAGATCTTCTCTTACAAACTGGACACAGTCGATCTTGTTTCTCTCTCCACCAGCTCTTCAGACAGTCTTTACAGAAGCTGTGGCTGCAGGACAGAACAACAGGATCTCTGAAGACCTCCGTACAGACCGGACAGCAGAGATCCTCCTCTAGTCTGGAAGCCCTGTGAGTGGAGCTGAAAACACAAGTAGAAGTAGAGTCAGTCATGGCTCCCCTCCCTCCTCTACTGACTTGACTGAAGTTTACTGTGACTCTGAATCCAGGTTTTAGTCAAACTCACCTTCAGTGTGTGGAGTGTCAGCAGGTTGAAGCAGCAGTGTTGTAGCTGGACTCACTCACAGGAAGTTGTTGGTTTGGTCCGAAGCTGAATCTGATCGCCTCTTCTTCAGTCTGCGTCTCTGGGACTGACGAAGTCCAATAAAGTTATTCCTGGGGCTTTGGTCTCACTGTTAATAACTAACCTGGTTTATCTCAGGTGAGTCATGTGAGGGGGCGGAGCTTTGAAAAGTGACTGAATGTTGAACAGGTTAGTCCAGATTAATGTAGAGGAGCAGTTCTAGGCATGTGCCTTGTTTTAAAAAGCGTCTTTTCATGTGTTTTTTGATAAATGAATTACTGTTTGCATAGGGATGTAAAAACAAAAAAAAAAGTTTATATACCGTACACATTTCCTTGTCATACCATATCGTGTGTGCGTGTGATTCAAGACATATAAACTCATGTAGATTAATAACACCAGCTCTGACAGCTTTGAAACTTGACATAATTGTGTTCAGAAAGCTGCTTTACCTGTTAGAAAAACTTTGGTGTGAATATCTTAATTCTTTGTGTGGAAGGGAGCAACTGTTTAAGTGCAGTACTTGTACCTGTGCAGAGTACTTGTACACAGTGTGGTGTCAGTACTTCATCTCAACACTTCGTCCTCCTCTGCTGCTAATTATAAAGAGAACGGGATGTTGTGTAGATGCAGGAGACGTTAAAGACGAAGCTGAATATGAATCCAAGTCAAGGCAATATTTTATTATGTTAATGAAAAACAGGAACAAATGTACACTCAGATTTTGTGATGAACTGACACGTTAATACATTTTAGATCATTTAATGTGAACAGATACAAACTTTTTACATATGTAATTAAACAAGAATCACTTTTCAACTTTTCATGTTTGATATTTTTTCATCCTAGGAATAACTCCAGATCTTCTTCTAGAGAAGAAGAATCAAATGTTCAGTAATTGAGTGTTGAGAGTGAACATATTTAACCCATGAAAAGTAGTTTAAAAAAAAAAAAAAAAGTAAAGGAAAAGTGTAATAATGAGACAGCAGGAGGACAGGTGAAGTTTAACAGGTTCAATTCACTGACTTTTTCCTTTAAGAAATAAACAACATTATAAATATGATCATCCTCTTTATCTCTAACTGCTCTGCTCCACTGTCACTGACACCTTCACTGGTAACAGCTTCACTGGGGGTTTATCAATAGTGTAAATGTATGGAAACATCTTCTGAGTGAAAGTGTGTGTGAAGGTGTGTATGTGTGTGTTAGTATCAGGATCAGAGAACGACAGTTTTCCTCTGTTCAAGTCCAGATTCACTCTGATCCTCTGGAACTTCTTCTGCTCTGGGAGATAAATGTCTGGATCTGATGGTGAAAATGCTTCATATTCACCTTCATTAAACCCTATTCCCCATAATCCAGACTCTATCTCGTTTCCCTTCCTCTGCACAGACTCTGCTAACACACCCAGTCTCCAGATGGTATTGTCTCCAACCTCGACATCCCAGCTGTGAGTCCCTGAGTTAAAACCCTCAGAGCCCAAGACAGAGTAGTATTCATCAATCCTCTCTGGATTGTCAGGAAGCTGAGACTGATCATCCCCTTCATCTCTCACACTGGTCAGATCTTCAGACAGGATGAGATATGGATGAGCAGTGTTTGGGTCCAGAACCACAGGACTGTAGGAGACCATGTCCTTCATCTTGTTCCAGATGTTGAAGGTCAGGTTGCCCAGGTGTTTGGCCTGGTCTATCAGAGCTCCTGAGTCCAGCTGTGGATCCTCCAGCAGGGGGCGCTGCTGGACTCTTTCCACTGCAGCCTTGTAGTTGAGCAGGAATGAGACGTCTTCAGCTCTCAGCTCGTCCTCTGTGGCTCTGACTGTGTGTGAAAGAGCTGCTATCTCTCTGCTCAGAGCCTCCATCTTCTCCTTCATCCTCTGACTCTTCTGCTCCTCTTCCTCCCTCAGTGCAGCCATCCTGGCCTCCTCTTCCTCTTCTAGGAACTGGTGAAGCTTCTTAAACTGCTCCTTAATCTGCCTCTCTGTGTGTCGGGCCTGGTCCTTAATGTGTTCTGCTGTTTGACCAAACTTCACTTGAACTTCTTCAAAACCCTTTAACTTCTTCTTTAAGGGCTCCAGAGTTTCCTCAAGTTCCTTCTTGAGTTTCGAAGCAGCTTCATTGATGGGTCTGATTCTGTGGTTGGTGTGTGTTTCTGAATGTCTGCAGATGTGACACACTGGCTGCTGATGGTCCAGACAGAAGAGTTTGAGTTTCTCAGAGTGCAGACTGCAGAGAGCCTCTGAAGATCTCTGCTCTCTCTGCTGTAAGAAGCTCTCACACAGGTTCTTCAACACCAGGTTACAAGGTGGATGATACTTTGAAGATCTTCTCTTACAAACTGGACACAGTCGATCTTGTTTCTCTCTCCACCAGCTCTTCAGACAGCCTTTACAGAAGCTGTGGCTGCAGGACAGAACAACAGGATCTCTGAAGACCTCCGTACAGACCGAACAGTAGAAATACTCCTCTAATCTGGAAGCCATTTAGTCTGTGAGTGAAGCTGAAAACACAGCAGACAGGAAATAGAGTTAGTCATGGCTCCCCTCCCTCCTCTACAGACTTGACTGAAGTTTACTGTGACTCTGAGTCCAGGTTTTAGCCTCTTACCACTCCTATAAATTCTGTAATATTCGCCTATCCAAGGCGTACTCAAAGTAAATTGAATGCTGTTCTTGAACTGTTTGGAGAATATATGGATGGGCTTGGTCTCTTTTGAAAGGTAACACTCTGAAGTTTTTCCCCAAACTGAAATAATCACTATAAGTGCTATTATCATTGAGTAATCTAAGTTGGAACACACTGAATTAGAATGTTTTTATTCTCGCCTGAATTTTTTTGTTGCAATCAGATGCCTGAAGATGAGTGTAGCTGAGAATTTTAGCTGGAAAACACAATGGGACCACAGCATGAAGCCTTACCTGGCCCCAGTTCAAATTTGATAACAATCCTGCTAAAAATTAGTATTTTACACATGTTTTTCTAAGTGTATATCTAGGCGTTTTCCTAAAATTGCCATTGAGAAACAATACATGCGCCAAAGTGCAGCTTTTGCAAAGTAACGCATGAAAATTGCAGTGCTGCCTTTTCCCAGGGACCGTGAATGCAGCACATCGTTTTTTTCGGAATTTCATTGGCTATTCAATGCATCAGTGCCATCGGGATCGGTTTCTATTGGCTGAAGCCATTCAGCGCTGTCGAAGGGGATGTTCCTCATACAGACACAGCCACTCATTCGCTATTGCAGGCGGCAGCCGGGGACAGGGAGCTTGTGATTGGTCGAGTGAGCTGTCAATCGAAAGGTCAGAGCGCAGCGCCATTTTGTGAAGTGAAATAAACATTGTTTTCATGTAAACGCCGGACTTACGAGGAGAAATAAACGGATTTACTGGATATACAATGCGTAATTTCATAAGATGCAGCAGCGGGATGAGGCTATCTACCGGTACAACCGTGTGTTTTACTGGATTGGATTTACTGGACTTTTCTGAATGTAACGACACCAAGTTTGTGGGGAAACCCTGTGATCCTGAGCCTGCCCTGACACAAATCGTGAGTTATATCGGCTTTTTACGAACTTTGTTAGCATGTTTATAGTCTGATTCGAGTGTTGCTGTGATGATTATATTTAGGAATGGTCGGCATATCTTTAATCACAAGAGTTTTAGCTTTCCAACGATATGTGGCATGACTATTTCAAGTGACTGGTGACATCCTGTATGACACCTCCCTGTTTAAAACCCCCCCGGGGGCCCGCGGGCGGGCCGTTGGAATGGCAAACTCACCTTCAGTGTGTGGAGTGTCAGCAGGTTGAAGCAGCAGTGTTGTAGCTGGACTCACTCACAGGAAGTTGTTGGTTTGGTCTGAAGCTGAATCTGATCGTCTCTTCTGCACAGCTCCACCACTTCCTGAATTTAAGGCAGGTCCTTCATTTCCTGTCTTACATTATTGGACAACCTGATTAATCCAGGTGTGTCTGACCATTGTGACTACTCAGACACACCTGGATTAATCAGTGTGTCCAATAATGTAAGACAGGAAATGAAGGACCTGCCTTAAATCCAGGAAGTGGTGGAGCTGTGCATCATGGATGTATTATATTAACAAGTTGAGCTCAGATTTCCATCGTTGCTATGGTTACAGTGAACGATCAGCTGATTTCATTGTGACTGACGTAGCTTCCGGCAAGTCCGTCATCGTCTCACCGACAGGCAGCCCCCGTTCAGGTAACGTAGGCCTAAACAAACAACATGGAAAATTGTGATTAAATAATTAACAGTTAAAGCTATTTTACCTCCAAAAACCAGCCAGTGTCGTCAACCACAAACAAAGTTTGAGAGATGTGGTTGATCAAAGTTGTTAAACTGGCTGACTTTACTAGCTGCACTGTTTGATGTAGATTTTAATGATTAGGCTAACGTTAACATAGCTAGGCTAACATTAATGCTACATGCCAGCCCTCACTGTACTTTTCTCACTGTTTTACAGGTAACAGATAATACCTACAATGGCTACAGCTGAAGCTGAGTTCAATGAGATGCTCAGTAAAACGAAGAGCCTGACACAAAGGTAATTTAATATCTTATTCCATGCATGGGGATCAGATATTATGATGCATTTGTGCAGGAATTCTGTGTGGTTAACTGCATTACTTTGATTATATTGTGTTTTTTTTTTAGGTCAAAAAAGAGGACAAAGGCATCAGACCTGCCACGATGGAGAAAACGTGATGATCATCTCTGTGTCCTTGAGGAGACCGGTGTGGAGATGCTTGATGAACAAGAGCCAGGATTTGGTATGTGATCGTGATAATTTGTGCATCATTATTCTTATTTTGGTAGAAAAACATCATGTTAGGATTTCTATGTGGATGTACCAGTCCAAGAAGCTTTCTGAAGTCTGTAGTAGTTGTAGTCGTAGGCCTGCACACCTCAACATCACCATAATACTTCATTTAGAATGTGATTTTCACAGGGCCTGATTTAAGCCACAGTACCACCTTAAATTAGCTCAGTGCAGCATCACACCGGTGCTCTTACCAATCATATTTCCAACACACGCAACATAACACCACCTGAGAACTCTCGCCTAAACTTCATATGGATGCTGGCAGAAAATGGAGTATGCCAGGGTGGGCTGGCTTATGCAATATTTACAATTGCCACCTTTAATTCTACATATAAGTGTATTTTCAATTATTCTGTCAACAGACTGGCAAAGTGTGTTTGAACACCGTTTTACCAGAGTTTTATGGAGTGGGTGATAAGCTCTTTCAAGGTGGACAAGCTGTGCGCAGAATAGAGGATGACACTTGTTGGAAATTCCCACGGGTCACGTGATTCTCGCGGGATGGGAGTCAAAGTTTTATTAATCCTGTGATTGGGACGGGACGGGAATAAAAAATCAACGGGAGCGGGCAGGAGCGGAAACTCCATTAATAGATGATGATTTTCAGCCGTGTTAAACAACCAAAAGGACAGATGCGTCCATTTTTGCCGTCATCTTTCAGTGAGCCAAAACTATTTTGGCTTGCGTTAGTTAGTTAAATGGGGAGTGGGTGCAGGAGACACACAATAATGACAAAATGCAACATTTTTGCAACATGTTTGGGTTCATTCAACTGAGATGGACATAAATGGACATGGTGTGACCAATGTACTGTTTTTATTTTTTATTTTCTCCAGCTCTGAGGAAGGGGGCTACTTTGACGGGTGCTTCTCTGCAATGATGATGACTTCCAAATGAGGGCCAAGCATGTACAGTAAGTGCTTTTGTGTATTTTCCACATAGATTCTCATTGAACTTCTTGTACTACTTGAAAGTTTATTTTTAAAATAACACTAGAAACTTTTTGTCTTTGTATGCACCAGGAAAGGGCGTCTGTGGTCGGTCTCAGCTGAATGCAGCAAAGGCGAGGACAACGAGGAGGACTAGGGGAATAGCTCCAGCCTTGATGAGCAGGTGTGTATCATATAAGAGTTATGCCATCATGGCATTATTCTTTGTGCTCTAAATATGTATGTATATCCACACATCAGCTGACCCACACTATAGGCCCAGTTCCAATCCGCCCCCCGCCGGGTTCACACCGGACGCCGAAGCGCCGCGAAGCGGAGCGGCCGCGGAAATCGCGCGCGAGCCGCGTCCCTCCAGTTCACACCAGACGCTGATTTCTCCGCGGCGGTCGCGAGCGCCTCTGCTCCTCAGCTGTTGTTTACTCACATTCAGAGCTGTGTTTTTTACATCATGGATAAGTAAATAACCTCATATAATTATAACACCGTGTGCTGTGGGTCAAACAACTCCCTGTACTTCACTTCCAAGATTAATTTCACGTCCTCCTTCACTTTACAACAACTCGTCTCTGCCTCTCTCTTTCTCTCTCTCTTTCCCTGTTTGTTTGTGTGTTTTGACCCCCCCTCCTCCTCCCTGCAGCCAGCCCACTCCGTGTCTCCCTATCCTGTGTGTGTGTGTTTTCATCTCTCTTGTTCTCTGTTGAGTCTGACAAATATAAATACGGTCGCATTTGTCAATCGCGGTATTTTATTTTGAAAATCGCTTTTATTTTGAAAATTGACCGGATTCTCTCGTGTTTCTTTGTGTGACTTCCTGCCAGAATTGACGCGGTCGGCCGCGGCTCGCGCACAAAATAGAGCAGACGCCGAAACCGGCGCTCCACGGCGCGAGCCGACCGCGGAGGACCGCGACGCTCCGCGTCTAGTCTGAACTACAACACCAGTTAACGAGGGCGCCGAATGGAAGCGGACTCCGCTCCGCGGCTATTCGCGGCGCTTCGGCGTCCGGTGTGAACCCGGCGTAAAGACTCAAGCCCTGAATGCTCACTGACTTAAGTGACGTCAGATCTAAGACAGAGTGTGAGAGTCTGTGAGGGTCCAGATGCTGTAAACATGACTGGAACAGCACTCTCACGACACGTTACCTTGACAACAAAATGTTGTTGACTCCGGTCATGAAATGATAATTTACTGTAATTTCAACACGCACAAAGTGTGTGAGGGGGACGGACTCAAAACAAAATGTTCCTGGATCAGATCTGATCAAATCATCATCAATACTCTGCAGTACTACTACCGTCAGTATTAACGTGTGCAAACTGCACACGTTAATACTGACGGTAAACTTCTTTTTTTATTTTTTTGTTGCCCCTGTCCATTAACAATAAAGAGAGCGGCAGAGCTCTCTCTGACTACGTTTGTTTATTTGCTTTTTGCTTTTTTTTTTAACACTTGCGTTCCAACGGCATCCCATGTGTTTGACTTCACAACGCTATGAACTGTGGGTAATTCCCCTACCCAAAGTCAGCATCGGTGCTAACTTACGGTAAGGGGGCAGTAAGGGCTCATTCACTGACTTGGTGATCTGACAACGGAACAGCCCTCACACTCTCACGGAATTCCCGTGAATGCGCCTCTAAGGACACACTCACACTAGGGCCAGTTGATCCGTGCCGTGCTGAAGCCCGAATGCCCCCCCTCCCCTGTCCTCCGCTGGCCCGCACTCACACTACCTCCAACCCAAGCGTGCTGAAGCACGGTTGCCTCCGACACATACGTCATCACGTTGATATACCAACACGGCGGATGCGCTCTGACTGCAGAAAGAACAGCGCTTTTTAATTGTTTGACCGGTTGTCATGGTAACATCTTGAAGTTTAATCAAAGCGATGTCAACTAGCTATGTTTATGGCGCGACGCAATCGTGACTGTTGTTTACACGCGGTTGCAGACACGAGGTGGAGAGCGAGCCCGCGACGCATTACTGTACGCATTCCTGGCCAAGCGCACCGTGCACACCTCACCAACCGTGCCGGGCCAGGGAAGTGAACCGTGCTCAGGTACGGTTCACTTGCACTCACACTGGCAATAGAATCAGGACTTTAGTCTAGTGTGCCTAGTGTGAGTGCACCCTAAGTCAGTGTGTCCGTAAGGGCTCGGATTGGAATTGGGCCATACTCTTCTCTCCAAGTTATTTTGCACTTCATCTATTCACAACTGTACTACACTTGAATGAAAATCTGTGTAACTTTCACAGACTAACAAAAACCCAGTTGAATGAATTTATCTATTGGGCTCTTTTTTTGAAACTACAATATTAGCTTCATCTTTTTTGTGTGACTGTTAATATGTTTGCCATCAGTACAACAACAATTACTGCTATTAAGGGTGTACGCAACTATACTAAGTGAAGCCTGCCCAGAATGCAGCCACCTGACTGCCATGAAGTCCTTGTTGTCTGTGCTTTATCCCAAGGCATATGGCATCAACTGCAATATCATTTTATTTATTATTTGTTTCATAGCCAATTACAGTGATATTTAACAGTTCTTATTAGCTATAATTTGATGATGTTTACATAATTGTATTGAATTCTGCAACCCATAAGACACAAGGTAATACATGGTTTATCATTATTAAAGGTGAAACTCATCATGTTAAATGCTGACAGTCATTGGAAAGTTTCAAATCCAGTGAGCGCTGCGTGCTGGATTACAACGCTCAAACAAACTGATGAATGTTCCACTCAGACTCAGACTAATGAAGTGCACTGTTCTTTAAATGACAGATAAAGTGGGGAGCAGACAACCAGGATGGAGCTGGATCTACGTTGGTGGAGGAAATGGGCAACTCTTTCCTCTCCAGGACTGCCATTATCACTAAGCTCATGAGTAAGGGAGGTTTGTTTTAGGCTGTTACACATTGTTATAGAGTTATGATTTACATTTCACTACATTTTAGCATTACATGACTATTGTATTTCAGGTATTTTAGTGGAATAGTCCGACTACATTGTTGTTAGTTACAGTAAGTGAGCACAACATGATACTAAAACAGTTAAAACCCGACTCAAAAAGTGACCAACAGGGGCTCATGAAAGTCTTTAGCTTCTCTTTGCACCAGACACACCAGCATCTCCACAGGCAAAGGCAAAGCCTAGAGACCCACAAGGAGGAGATAAATTAATACATTCTTGTGAAACAGATCAGGCCAGGTGTATAGGGCTTTGTTTATTTCGTGACCATTTTTCATCACCACAGTACTGTTGGGTTGTAGTCAACGACAAAGTAGATTAAAAGTTTTTCCTCAAAACTGTAAAGTTTAGTACTTCCTATTGCTTGTTGTGAACTGTTTTCTTCTCTGTATACTATATGTCCTGTATGCTCTATGTCCAACATCTATGTCCCGTCTGGCCGTCCTGGGTGTGGGATCCCTCTGCTGCTCATCCTGAAGTTTCTCCTGTTTTTTTCTCTCTGAAGTTTTTCCTCAGTGGATGTGAGGGTCTAAAGCGGCGTTCACACCGGACGCGATAGACGCGAATATAATCGCGCCAGACGCTTCCATCGCGCCGCTTGGTCATTTTGGATCATTCGCGTCCATCGCGTCATTCGCGCTAGACGCTCCGCCCGTTCATTTGAAAACCGGTGATCTCAACCTGCTCTCTTTCCACGTCAATCATGGCTGATATCACCACCGTTGCTGCACTGTACTACTGCTGTACAAGTCTCAGAAACACCGGAAAACCACCCGCCGTCCTGTCTGGGTTCACTGTGTGTGTGTGTGTGTGTGTGTGTGTGTGTGTGTGTGTGTGTGTGTGTGTGTGTGTGTGTGTGTGTGTGTGTGTGTGTGTGTGTGTGTGTGTGTGTGTGTGTGTGTGTGTGTGTGTGTGTGTGTGTGTGTGTGTGTGTGTGTGTGTGTGTGTGTGTGTGTGTGTGTGTGTGTGTGTGTGTGTGTGTGTGTGTGTGTGTGTGTGTGTGTGTTCACTCTGTGTAGAAGACGGCAGCGGTGCCACACACAGCTCAAATACAATCAGCTTCTCCTTCATGTTGTTCTGAGTGTAAACAACCGTACAGAGAAGTGACGTCGTCGGCTTGAACTCGTCGCTGATTGGATGTCACGGCGCGATGCCGCCTGAAAAGTTCAATATTTTCAACTTTATTCTCGCCGCTTCAGACGCGCCGCTTCATTCGCGCCGCGTCTCATCGCTCCAGACGCTCCATTTGCGCCGCCTCCGCCTGAATCGCGTGTCATCGCGCCATTTACATTGATTTTCAATGTAGAGTTGCCGCTCCATTCGCGTCTATCTCGTCCGGTGTGAACGCCCCTTAAAGCAGATATCAGTGGAATGTTTTTGTTAATACAAGTCCTAAATAGTCCTATTTTCCGTCAGCAATCACTTACATGAAGTATTTCAGCCTAAACACGAGTCTCTCCGTCACTCTGCTCTGCTGTAACCCGAGGAGAAAATTTTCCTTGTGGGATACAAGTGTTATCCAATGAGGGGAGAGAACGGCATGAAGGGCTGTGTGTGCAGCCAAGGGATGCGCGTGAATGTGGTGACGTAGCACGAGGACCAATTGATGCCTGACAAGGGCGGGGGCTGCTAACTCATGGTGCGTTCAAGGAAACTCGTACTTTGTGTTTTTCCTTCCTGTGAAGTCATACCAGTTCGATCTGGTACGAGTTCACGGGTCGGAAGTTACGAGTGGCCGTTATAGGGAACTTTCACAGACAACAGGACGGTAAAAACACGAGCTACGGGTTACCTGGAACGCTACCAAGTCGTAGTTGTGACTTGAAGCTGTAACTTACGGTTTCAAAAGCCTGCCTTGAACACAGCATTAGCCGAAACGGCCGTGCCGCTGTTATCTGCTTTAAGGGCAGAGGATGTTGTTGCTATGTAATGACCTTGGAGACAAAGTGTTTGTAAAAACAGGCTATACAGATAAACTTGCAATGCCGTAAGTGGTTAGATTTTCCACCACTAAATGTGTATGTGTGTATAAATATGTGTAGATGGTCTTACTTAACCATGTTTTATTCTAGTTGTAATGATCTGTGTATGTATTCTTTATCTGTAGTATGAAAATGACTCTTTAAGTTTTGTTTTTACCACCCTGTGTTATAATATGACAATTAAATGAATTCAAATCAAATGACCTTGATTCCTTCACTTCTTGACCCTGCAAATGTACAGAAACGTTAGTATTTAAAACACAATTTTCTTTCTATCACCATATTCCAATATATATTATAATAATTTCATTTCAATAGGCTACACTGAAATCTGCAATCTTTTGAGTTTTTCACCATATTGCATTGGATAGATGTAGCCATCTTTTATTGATAAAATTGATATAGTAAATTTCCTCTCTGACAACTTCTTGTAACCTCTCTGTTGTGTGCCTTGGGCACCTTGGGCTGCGTTCAATAGCTCAATGCTCTAATGTAAGCTAAACTGGCTATTAACCCATCTGGTTGCATATTTTTTAAGCCACATTTTATGAACACAGTCTTCAAACAACACTCTCACTTTATAGCAACAAAAATGTGTCGAGGAATGATGCTTGGGTGTTCCGTTTTGAAACGTTGCCTAATCCTATTGCCTTTGAACGCATCCCGTTCAGACCACGAAACAGCGTGGTAGAAATCACGTCTAAACTAGCACTAATACATTACTATTTTTATATTTTATAACATACAATCTCTCACGATATAAACATATATGTCATGGTTATGCGTTTTTTGTTAAAGAATGAGCGAATAGACACTTTCTGAACCCTAGTGTGACAACCCCAACCCCAACCCAGGAGAACGACACAAGAACTACATGTTGCCATAGTGACACGTTGACTGTATGTGCGCTCAGCCATATTGGTTGTAGTTCTAATGTGTTTTCCCTATTATGTTTATCTAAGACCAGGAACATTGTAATCTTTTTATAGGTTTTCTGGGGTGCCGAGCACATATGTTTGGTCAGATTTGATGTGTGTTCCTGTTAAAAGGGAGAAAATGTGTTTTGTGCCATATTTGACCCTATTCTTGACCCCTTCCTGCTGGTTTGCCATTGGACCTGATAGTAGAGGTCAAGAGCTTTCCAAAAATGTGTATAACTTGTCTGTAGCACATTTTGTTGCTGCTCTAGAAGCCTTTAAAAGTGTGTCAGGATCAAGGTTCAAAGGTCACTTGTGGGGAGCAAGAGCTGACCTAAGTTTTCATACTGACACATGTTACTCCCTAGGTCAAGACCTTTCCAACGATGTCTTCATTGTTGTCCTACGACAAAGTTTAATTTTCATCTTGCTTGAAAACTATGGCCCTTTGAGATATACGTTCCTAGCCCTATCTATGGGCCTAACTGGATGAAATCAGTCAAACATGTTTTCAGGGGTAGTGAGTGGCCAAAAATTGTTCAAGATGTTGGTGTCTGACTTATACACTGTTAGACTTTAAAATTTTGACCAGTTTAGACTAATTTTCCTCATAATCTACATCTACACAAAGGTCAGACAAGGAAGACCAGCTGTCCTCTCTCTAATTAGGATGCCCTGACTGCCCAGAAAGGAGGTCAGCAGCAGAGAACAAAACTTTAAATAGCCTAACCAATCATTCTATACAATTTTCCCACTTGCCCTGATAAAAATCTATCTATAAATCTAAATTTCTCTTATAAATCTACACCAAATTGATACTGCAGTTTTGATTTGTGTTAGCCCCTCCCCAAATTTAGGATATGTTACAGTCTTACAATCACAAGTGCACTGTATGTTGGATGGGATACCCCTCCTCCCCAAGTATATAAAAAATTATTACATAACTCTGTTATAAATCTGTTATAACACCTTACTCTATAATGGCTGAAAGCCATATGGTCTCCTCACCTTCCTTTTCTCCAAGGCATTAGTGAAAGGTATTAGTGATTGCGGTTTCATTTGTACAAAACACACACACACACAGAAACCATTGTTTTTGTCTATAGTTATTGTCAGTATTGCAGTGGCTGTGTTTGGGAAGTTGGATCACTGTTGAAATATCCTCTGGCCATGAAGCAGTCAATCGTGTTGGTTGAGTGAGATCAGCCGTTCCTTCTTGGTCTTCTCTTCTTCCACTGATGGACTTGTCAAGATGGGCTTATATGCAAATGCTCATAAAAACGAAATCTGAAAGATGACAGTCTAGGCAACCTTTATTTAACACATACTACAAGGTAAACTCAACTGTACTCTGGAGAACATAGTGTTTCAAATGTACTACATTTCTTCAATTAACAGGCATGCATATTTTCCATTCGGGTTGATGAATGCAGATACTTTTATTTTGTTATATGTGGGAAGAGATTTTCAAACATGAATACAGTATACAACTGATGAACTCATGGACTACCGTTTAAAAAATGATTAAAAGGACAAAAACACACAAAAACTGTACAATTGGATAAGCATAACTAACCAATCTATCAACTGATCCACCACTCAATCATTCATAACAATATAACTATAATCATTAACCACATAATTGTACATTGTTTTAAGCTGTTTGTGTGGCACCCAGGAATCTCTCCATCATGTTGCTACGAGAAAGAAGAAATGGAAAAAAGAGAAATTCTTTTTAGTAACAGTTGCTTTAGTATCAATGAATCATGAATTAAACATGATGTTGAACATGACATACACACTTCTTTTAGAAATACTGTATGGTGTTACTTGCATTCAATGTTGATTGGTAACTACAGTGTTCTGAACTATATCTGTTACTCCAGCATGAATGTTCACCCTGTAACCCAGAAGCCTCTCATACAGCTACGCTTCATGGCAAAGTTGTGCACAGAATTTGAGATGTTGCATTTGTGGTAATGCATCTATGATGACACAACATACATACTGTACCTCTTCGAGCAGGGCAGCCATTTCACCTTCACCTCGCTTATCCCCTGAAAAACAACCAATAACCAAAATGACTGAAAATTAATACAAAAAATAAGCAGAAATAATAATCTATAATAATATCTATTATAACATTAGCCTAGAAATCTAGACGCACCCTAGCGGCAGCAAAAATATTGTGTTCACCAATCACAGCGCTCTATCTGTTTAGAGAGTCATTGGGCGGGCTTAACGCCATGACGACATACATTTTAATTGGCTTGTCAGGCTAACGTCATCCTGCTCTTTGCTCTGATTAGTCGTAAGGCTCAAGCACTACCCCATTACGTGCAGAGGCAGTTTGAAAGACAGCCTTCATCCCGCCCCCTGGATTGAGCCGAGGTCTACCGGTCGTTGCCAGACTAGACATTTTAATGATGTAGTCTGGCTTGTCAGGCTATTATAACACAAGATCTTAACTTTAAACTGTGTGTGGTGAAATGGTGATTATAGAAAGTTTGCAGTAAATCTGTAGGGGAGACTGTGGTACGCAGCATAGGGCAAGCTGAGCCACCCCTTGTTGCTAGGGAACCATTAAGAAAAATAGAGCATGTGACCAAATATTTAGGAGGACCGAGGAAGGCATCATTTCATGGAATTTGTGACGTAAGAACCACATGGGTTAAACGGTTAGACATCTATGTCCAAAAAAACATTTTTACTCTCGAAAGTGAATTTTTGTCAATCACAAGTTTCATGAGAATTGTGTTTAGACCAAAAGAGATTATTATAAATGTGTAGTATGCATCAGTTGAACCTTTTTAGCTGTGGGAAGTATTAAAGTCAATATGGTAACTGCGGGGTACGTTGTGCCACCTGCCCCATACACTACATGAATGTATTTTTATATTTTTCCTTTTTTTATTTCAGTTGAGAGAGACAGGAAATGGGGAGAGAGAGAGAGAGGGGGGGGGGGGATGACATGCAGGAAAGGACTGCCCGATGCAGGATTCGAACCGGGGCCGCCTGCAGTGAGGACTGTAGCCTCTACATATGCTCACTTGATGCTCCTAAATGAATGTATTTTGTCTTTACTTGTCCTGATTACTAAATCAGGATTCTGGATGTTTATGATTACAGTAAGTACGCTGCTGAAAACAAGCTGCTGTTTATGGTGAGCCATGTATTACTTTAAAAGAGAAAGATGAAGGATTCTTCCCAAGATGCAATGTAATCACAAAACTCCCCAAAGCTCAGTGAGTTGGTGGCTCAGCAGCAGGTCCCTGCAGTTTGTGTTCACCTGCCACCTGGACAGGTGGAATATGAAGTAAAGGGGGAGGTGGGAGCTGGTGGGGGTTGGGGGGGACTCAACTTAGATGCTCCTATGCTCAACTTGCCCAATTCTCCTCTGCATGGTGAATGTGTATATTAAATGGTTCATGTAGCCTACATAAAACCCTGAAAAGATGAGAAGTGTTGGTAGAAGCCCTTGTAATATCTGCACACTAGTACACAGTATTCAACTAAAAACAACAGAAACAACAACCACCACAAGGACAACTTACTTTGGTAATCCTTTGCCCCACAATCTTGGAATAAGGGAAGCTCTACAGGTTTATGTGGACGTCACAGTCTGGAAATGAGTGAAAGTTTGTAAGTTTAGCATAAAAGCACAAAAAGCTAAATTACTGAAATGACTAAAACACTTGTTTTGATAGAGACATCCATGAATGACATGAATACAAATATTAATACTTAGAAAATAATTTGAGCAATTCTTAATGTTAGTGATGCTATCTACATAATGGATGTGTGTGAATGCATATACACCTGCCTGTACATGTGCATCCCTGTATACAAGATCTTGACCCTTGATCAACACTGATTTTCATTCAAGTGTAGTACAGTTGTTAACAGATAAAGTACTAAATAACTTGGAGAGAAGAGTATAGTGTCAGTCAGCTGAAAGTGCTGAAACAGTTACAGTTACCTCTCACTTGATGCCATATGCCTTGGCATAAAGCACAGACAACAAGAATGTCATGGTGGTCAGGTGGCTGTATTCAGGGCAGGCTTCACTTATGTAGGACCAGTACTTGCCAACTACGTCCATACAGAAGACTGGAGGACTTGAGAACATGGGATATGCGAAGATCTCTCCCCTGTAGGATTGCATACAGCATTAATAGCAGTAATTGTTGTACTGATGGTGAAAATATATTAACAGTCACACATAAAGTAGTAAGTAAAATTGCAATTAAACTCTTATTGTCTTCTTTCAAAAAACAAACAAACAAAACAAAACCAAAAGAGCCCAATAGATAGATTCATTCAACTGCTGGGTTTTTGTTAGTCTGTGAAAGTGAGTTAGTGAAACCTTAATCAATTATTCAAGTGTAGTACGGTTGTGAATAGATGAAGTGCAAAATGACTTGTAGAGAAGTATAGTGTGTCAGCTTAAACAGTGAAACATGTTGGTTGCATAGATTTAGGAGAATATAGTTAGGACTATCAACAAGAATAAGAATGTTATTATACGGTACTTGCCTGTACATATTTAGAGCACAAAGAATAATGCCATGATGGCATAACTCTTATATGATACACACCTGCTCATCAAGGCAAATTGAATTATCATTTCATGACCGGAGTCAACAACATTTTGTTGTCAAGGTAACGTGTCGTGAGAGTGCTGTTCCAGTCATGTTTACAGCATCTGGACCCTCACAGACTCTCACACTCTGTCTTAGATCTGACGTCACTTAAGTCAGTGAGCATTCAGGGCTTGAGTCTTTAGGGGGCGGATTGGAACTGGGCCTATAGTGTGGGTCAGCTGATGTGTGGATATACATACATATTTAGAGCACAAAGAATAATGCCATGATGGCATAACTCTTATATGATACACACCTGCTCATCAAGGCTGGAGCTATTCCCCTAGTCCTCCTCGTTGTCCTCGCCTTTGCTGCATTCAGCTGAGACCGACCACAGACGCCCTTTCCTGGTGCATACAAAGACAAAAAGTTTCTAGTGTTATTTTAAAAATAAACTTTCAAGTAGTACAAGAAGTTCAATGAGAATCTATGTGGAAAATACACAAAAGCACTTACTGTACATGCTTGGCCCTCATTTGGAAGTCATCATCATTGCAGAGAAGCACCCGTCAAAGTAGCCCCCTTCCTCAGAGCTGGAGAAAATAAAAAATAAAAACAGTACATTGGTCACACCATGTCCATTTATGTCCATCTCAGTTGAATGAACCCAAACATGTTGCAAAAATGTTGCATTTTGTCATTATTGTGTGTCTCCTGCACCCACTCCCCATTTAACTAACTAACGCAAGCCAAAATAGTTTTGGCTCACTGAAAGATGACGGCAAAAATGGACGCATCTGTCCTTTTGGTTGTTTAACACGGCTGAAAATCATCATCTATTAATGGAGTTTCCGCTCCTGCCCGCTCCCGTTGATTTTTATTCCCGTCCCGTCCCAATCACAGGATTAATAAAACTTTGACTCCCATCCCGCGGGAATCACGTGACCCGTGGGAATTTCCAACAAGTGTCATCCTCTATTCTGCGCACAGCTTGTCCACCTTGAAAGAGCTTATCACCCACTCCATAAAACTCTGGTAAAACGGTGTTCAAACACACTTTGCCAGTCTGTTGACAGAATAATTGAAAATACACTTATATGTAGAATTAAAGGTGGCAATTGTAAATATTGCATAAGCCAGCCCACCCTGGCATACTCCATTTTCTGCCAGCATCCATATGAAGTTTAGGCGAGAGTTCTCAGGTGGTGTTATGTTGCGTGTGTTGGAAATATGATTGGTAAGAGCACCGGTGTGATGCTGCACTGAGCTAATTTAAGGTGGTACTGTGGCTTAAATCAGGCCCTGTGAAAATCACATTCTAAATGAAGTATTATGGTGATGTTGAGGTGTGCAGGCCTACGACTACAACTACTACAGACTTCAGAAAGCTTCTTGGACTGGTACATCCACATAGAAATCCTAACATGATGTTTTTCTACCAAAATAAGAATAATGATGCACAAATTATCACGATCACATACCAAATCCTGGCTCTTGTTCATCAAGCATCTCCACACCGGTCTCCTCAAGGACACAGAGATGATCATCACGTTTTCTCCATCGTGGCAGGTCTGATGCCTTTGTCCTCTTTTTTGACCTAAAAAAAAAACACAATATAATCAAAGTAATGCAGTTAACCACACAGAATTCCTGCACAAATGCATCATAATATCTGATCCCCATGCATGGAATAAGATATTAAATTACCTTTGTGTCAGGCTCTTCGTTTTACTGAGCATCTCATTGAACTCAGCTTCAGCTGTAGCCATTGTAGGTATTATCTGTTACCTGTAAAACAGTGAGAAAAGTACAGTGAGGGCTGGCATGTAGCATTAATGTTAGCCTAGCTATGTTAACGTTAGCCTAATCATTAAAATCTACATCAAACAGTGCAGCTAGTAAAGTCAGCCAGTTTAACAACTTTGATCAACCACATCTGTCAAACTTTGTTTGTGGTTGACGACACTGGCTGGTTTTTGGAGGTAAAATAGCTTTAACTGTTAATTATTTAATCACAATTTTCCATGTTGTTTGTTTAGGCCTACGTTACCTGAACGGGGGCTGCCTGTCGGTGAGACGATGACGGACTTGCCGGAAGCTACGTCAGTCACAATGAAATCAGCTGATCGTTCACTGTAACCATAGCAACGATGGAAATCTGAGCAATCTTCGTAATAACTAACAAACGTACACATTAACTGAATAAATATAACGTTAATGATTAAAATAATGCACCAAACGTTGGCCTACACAATAATGAAAAAAAAAAAATACATTCATAAAATAGCGTTTAAAACAACCACGACATCTGCTTTCATTCAACATATATTTAGAGAGTAAAACATACATTTCTCGCTAGAAATGTCCTCAAACAATGCCAGATATATCCCGAAATGTTGTTTTTATGGCCAGAAAGCTGAATGAACATTTTGTACACTTAACAGGTTCAATTTGCCAAACAAAACATAATTTGAATTCGTTCAACATAGATTTTGAAAGTAAAACACACATTTTTCGTTAGAAATGTCATAAAAAATATGTTGAAATGTTATTTTTGCGGCCAAATTACTGTATAAATATTGTATTATTCGTATGAATACGAATTCAGCTGCAAATGGTACGAGGTTCAGTTATCCAATGGGAGGGGAGCTCACGGCGTCTTTCAGCACCGCGGCCGGATCGGAACAGGAGTGAATGGATGGCTGGAGCACTTGCACTGAGCGTCACATATCGCCGCGGAGGGGATTGCATTAAAATCAATTGAAATCCCTGTGCGTTCAGGTTCCACGCTGAGGGGTACCTTGAGCGTCTGGAAACAACGCGAAAGGGCCCTGACCAAACGTCCGTTTATTACGCCTTGGGAGTGAGACTGTGTTGGACTGACAGTATGTGCAGCAGCCCTCGTGAAGGAAGGTCAGACAATACATGTAGCCTACACGACATAGATGTGTTAAAAAAATCCCATCTGCGCCCCTGCATCCATCCCATAATGTTCCCATCAGTCCTCATCAGGTTCCATTCATTCTTATCTACCTGTGGGTCGTACTCCAAGTCGTCCCATATTGAGCTGTGGCGTTTTCTTCCTGCAGCGACTCTACTTTACTGCAGTTTATCACTGATACCTGGAGTTTTTATTTTTTTATTTAGTTCTTGTTTTTTTGGGGGGAAAATGTAATTTTTATTTCAGTTTCATCTCTTTCTGCTGCAGCCATGTTTGTTTAGTGAACATGTCAATGATAATAATATTAATTTCTAGGTGGAACACCGCCCCCTGCGGGTCAGACACGTTATTGATGATCTCTGATTATGTTTTATATTGATGATAATATTCTTCTCAGATTGACATGACTCGTTAAAGTTGAACCAAGTGACTCTACTCTCATTAAATTAAACTACTGTGGGTTTGAATGACGACATTAGACGTCATTCTAGTATACCTGTATTGTATGACATCACTAATAGTTTAATGCAGGTACCTGTAACTGTAAATCATATAGTTGTTTGTAATAATATATAATATTCCAAGCTTTTTATAGCTTTTCTGTCTTTCATATTTTGTAGTAGCTGCATATAATATCTGATTTCTATTTTAAACTCATAAAAATGTGTTTATTTTTAGGACCATTTGCATTTATGGATGTAATATTTCCTTAAATAAAAAGATTCAACAAAAACAATTCCTTTACCTCAAGTTTCTTTTCATCATAAGTGAGAATTATCTTTCTTTCTTTTTTAAGTTTCAACTTGATGCCTGTCAAAATGTTTAAACATGTCTTCCAGTCCCATCCAAAACAAATAGGTAGCCTATAACGACATTCAAAAAGAAAAAGACAAAAAGACAAATATTTTCCTCCTCCTGTTCATTGATATCTTTAAATTTGGAGATGGCCTGATTGACAGGATAAATTGAATGCATGATTTTAAAAGAAACTTCCTTTATTTATCTTGTTTGTGACACAGTATCTGCTGCTTGAGGTCCTGTGTTTATTATTATGTCACACACACACACACACACACACACACACACACACACACACACTGACATGGTGGGTGAATCCTTGAACACGTGACCAACCATCAGGAAAAAGTCACGAAACGTTATAATGACGTGGTTCCCGTTGGCCAGCTAGGGCTCGTGCAGTGTCGCAGGTTTGATTCCCTCCCCCACCCACTGGACCCAAAAGCCTCCAGATGTTGTCACGCTGGAGTGTCGGTAGATAGATAGGTCGGTCGGTCGGTCGGTCGGTCTGTAGCCTATTTGCAGGCTACGTTTTTTATGTATTTAGGTTATTTCTGTATGTAGGTTGCTGATGGATGGAGACAGAGTGATTGACAGACGCGCTTGTCCAATGGGAGCGCGGCTCGGCTCCTCGTCCGGCGCTGTGATTGGTCGATAGATAGAGAAGAGAAGGGAAGAGAGAGATAGGGGGGGCGTGGCTTTGAGATTACAGCAGCATCCAGCGGACATCTGGAGCAGAGCAGAGCACAGCAGAGTAGAGCCCATCCCGGGAAACACGGAGGAAGCAGCGGAGGAGGAGATGCTGCCTGGTGGGAGGAGCTGCTGCTGCTGCTGCTGCTGCTGCTGCTGCGACACATCTGGACCGGACCGGGAGACAGACAGACAGATGTTGTGTTAGTGGTTGTTTTTGATGTGATGCTGCACCGGGAAGAAGAAGAGGAGCAGGCAGGCAGGCAGGCAGGCGCATCCTCCCGGTCTGGATTAGAGCCCATCAGGATCATGAATCATCCCCCCACTCTCCTCCTGCGCCTCTAATCTGGGTTTTACCGAGCTGGATTTAAATCGGATCTGATCTGGATTACTCTCCATCTTCCTCCTGGTTCTGATCCGCCTCGGGGGGGGGGGGGGGGGGGTTGGTTGGGTTGGTGGGGGCGCATCTGTCCCGGTCTGAACTGGTCCTGGTACCACCGCTGCTGCTGCTGTCATCATCATCATCACCATCTTCTTCCTAGACCATCGGTTCCGGTTTCCTCTGGTTCTGTTTTTTTTGGGGGCGAGTCTGAGTCCGGTTCTGGTTCTGGTGTCGTCATCATCATCATCATCATCATCATGCCGACGTCTCGGCCCGGTTCCGAGCCGGTGGAGTTCTGGGTGGAGGGGTCGAGGCGCGATGGGACGGTGGAGGAGTTCTACACCCTGAGCTCCGAGCTGGGCAGGTCTGGACCCTCAGCACCTCAGCACCTCAACACCTTTAAAAGAACCGAGTCAGAGAGGAGGAGGTCCAGTCAGAACAGAACCAGATCGTTAGATTGATCTATTTAGCCTGTCATTATTAATATTTATTATAGTGTGTCGTTATGATCATTATAAGTGCGTTAGAATGAGATTATAAGGCTACTCCCGTTGTTTACACGTTATAAAGCCTAAATAAACGTAAAGTTATGACATAATATAGGCTACCTATAATAGAATATAAGCAGGCTCACTATTTGGCAAGTTCAATCTGACTAATGAGCTACAGTCATTTGTATATCTGTGAAAAAGAGCCTGAATGCATCACATTATTAAATAGTTACAGTCTAAATAATGATAACATTATTTTAGTTATCATTATTAAGCTAATATTTATTATAGTGAGTCGTTATTATCATTAGCCTATAAGTGCGTTATAATGAGGTTATTACTCCCGTTGTTTACACATTATAAAGCCTAAATAAAGGTAAAGTTATGACAAAATATATATAGCTAATAGATAACATATTGAGCCAGGCTCACTATTTGGCAAGTTTCTGAATAATAAGCTAGCCTACAGTCATTTATATCTGTGAAAAGGAGTCTGACCGCATCACTTTATTAAATAGTTAGCCTAAATAATGATAACATTATTTTATTTATCGTTATTAGGCTAATATTTATTATAGTGTGTCGTTATTATCATTATAAGAGCATTATGAGGTTAATACTCCCGTTGTTTACACGTTATAAAGCCTAAATAAACGTAAAGTGATGACATAATATATAATAGAATATAACATACAGTAGCCTATATATTGATCAAGGCTCACTATTTGGCAAGTTCAATCTGACTAATGAGCTACAGTCATTTATATCTGTGAAAAGGAGTCTGAACGCATCACGTTATTAAATAGTTAGCGTAAATAATGATAACATTATTTTATTTATCATTATTAGGTTAATATTTATTATAGTGTGTCGTTATTATCATTACAAGGGCATTATAATGAGGTTGTTTACACGTTATAAAGCGTAAATGAGGCAAGGCATCTTTATTTATATAGCGCATTTCATACCAAGGAAACTCAATGTGCTTTACATAAAGACAAAACATTAAAAAAAGAAGAAAAAAAAGAGCATAAAACAGCATAAAAACAAAAAACAAAAAAAATAGATGAAGTTTAAAGTTATTAAAAAAAGCTCAGCCATAATCACATAAAAAGAGAAATGTTTTTAATCTGGATTTAAAAGTGCTCACAGTTGGGGCTGATTTCAGTTCTAAATAAACGTAAAGTTATAACATAATATGTAATAGAACATAACATATTGATCCAGTCTCACTATTTGGCAAGTTCAATCTGACTAATGAGCTACAGTCATTTATATCTGTGAAAAGGAGCCTGAACGCATCACGTTATTAATTAGTTATAGTCTAAATAATAATTATAACAAATTAATCGATCATCAGCATCAACAGATCAATGAGGCCTGGGGGGATTAAACTGATCATTAATACAGGATGACTTCCTGTTAATTAGTGGTTAATAACTGATGATTGATTGATTATTAGTCACTGAACAAGCAGGTTCAGGTTTTGGCAGGTGGAGGAAACGGGTAGGAGTGTGAACAGATACATGTGGGCTCACTATTTGGCAGGAAACAGACCACTGGTCCCATTTGTCTTATATGTAACAGCTTTAAAACGATTCATTAAATTAAACCAAGCTAATTAATAAACTAGTTATAATATGAACGGATGAGGTTTTGTATTGATCACTAAATAATCCTTATTTATCTGTAACTGCAGCTCACAGCGTCCAGCCGTGTGTGTGTGTGTGTGTTGTTTCAGTAACAACAACAACAGTAACAGCTGAGCAGGAACAGTGAAATGAAGTCAGTGGTGAATTCAGACGTGAACGAGCCACCAGCCCTGTTACCAGATGACCCGTTACCATGGAGACCAGCTAGTAGTGTGTGTGTGTGTGTGTGTGTGTGTGTGTGTGTGTGTGTGTTGAGGGGGTCTGTTATTCTGCTGGGACAGATGGAAGAAACAGATCCATCTGAAAAGCAGCCACACACACACACACACACACACACTCACTCACTCAGTGTGTTTCATGTTGACTCAACTGTCCCAACGTCCTCTTTTTCTTTCTTCCTCCTGTTTTATTGAAGAGACGTTTGTTATTCATGTAAAACAACACAGTTTTTGGTGTCCTTATGCAGGGAAAAGTGCAAAATCCAACAAAAAACACTTTATTTCGGCATTCCCCTATTCGTTACAGTAGAAAAAGGTGTTTTAATCATTTATTAAAGGGATAGTTCAACATTTTGGCAAATTGGTCCATTGCCATAATCCCTATAGTCATAGCAGTAGGTTCGTTACCTTTAATTGTCGGTGCAAGCTATTTTTAGAACGGCGGAGCAGAGCTGTGAGCTGCTCAGAGCTGCGGTACGGAGGCTAATGGGATTTCTTGGTTTCCCTCATCAAACTCATCAAATACACAATCCAACAACTCCACAACGCTCTGGTGGACAAGTTGTGACCTGCACATTCACCACGCTATGAGATAATAACACAACGTTACCAGACAGAGTTGTTTTAGAGGGAAATACAGAGACTGCTTGATGAACTGTCCCCGACGGGAATTCGCATCAGCGGTTTTGCATGAATTTCCCTCTAAAACAACTCTGTCTGGTAACGTTGTGTTATTATCTCATAGCGTGGTGAATGTGCAGGTCAGAACTTGTCCACCAGAGCGTTGTGGAGTTGTTGGATTGTGTATTTGATGAGTTTGATGAGGGAAACCCAAGAAATCCCAGCAGCTCGTGGCTCAGATGTTGTGAGGTCGTCGTCGTCACCTGTGCTGTTTCCTTCCAGGGGAGCGACGTCCATCGTTTATCGCTGTGAAGAGAAACAGACCCAGAAACCCTTCGCCGTCAAAGTCCTCAAGAAAACGGTCAGTGCTGTGAAACCTGAGGTTACAACCGTTTCCTATACTGTCTCTACAGACTAAACCTTTCTCTGACGACAAACAGTTCAAACCAGTGTTGGGTTTTTTATCTGTCTCATGGACCAGCTGAAACACCTGAGCTGTTTGTTCTGTTTCAGATCGACAAGAAAATCGTTCGTACTGAGATCGGAGTGCTGCTGCGTCTCTCCCACCCAAACATTGTGAGTATCGCCCTAACCCTGCCCTCATGAACTTATCGTGAACTCACTATTTCCTGTTTGCTGTTTCCTGTTTCCTGTGGCGTTGAGCTCCGAGTCGCCACGAAGTCCAGGAGGTTCTGGTTTCATCTGATCAATGTTCTCAACACTGAATTTTTTCACTTGTTTATGACAAATCTTCTTTGGTCTGTCATCCCGTCCAAATACGGGATACCACCCACTAAAAACACCCATGATGCTCAGCTTCTGTTACCATGGAGACCAGAGTCCAGTCCACAGAGGCAGTAGCATGGAGGAGAAGAAGTAGGTCCGACACTGTCGAACAAAACCGGACGTACTTAGAGGATCGAGAGGAGGAACATCTTGAAGAAAACCTTTCGTGGACCAGATGGTGGAGGACTGAGGTTCTTCAGACGAGTTCCCTCAAGATCAAACTACTCCGCTTTGATGTTCTGGTGTTTTATTGACAAACTTTTTGGTCTTCTCCATCTCCAGAGGTCTCTAGACTCTTGGTCATCAGAGTCCTTCTCCTGTCCAGAAGGTCCTCAGCTTCTCCTTTAGGGGGTTTGAGTCTTTTGAGGGTGTTTTCAGCCCTACCTGGTTCGTTTGGAGAAGTTGTTCAGAAACAGGAAGCATTTAACGCCAAAGATGGGATGTTTGGTTCCAATGTGAATACAGCAATCGTGCTGGGCAGAGATTGCCAAGAAGAAGGAGGATGGTCTCATCTCAGCTCGGCTCGCTTCCATTCGAGCCCTGGAGAAAGTTCGCATACAGTGAAAATGTAGTCGACTCGTGATGATCATTGGTTCCCAACGGGCTTAGGGTAGGACGATTCGGGCTGAAAATATACACAATTGACTTTGATTGGGTCAAGTCGGCTTCAAGTGCAGTTCGGACCGGGTTGCATTTTAATTTTGAGGCCCATTGAGACCTGTATTTCATGTTTTTTTGTTGAGTAACCTTCTCCTCCTCCTTTTGAGTAAAATTTCTGACCAATGATCAAACAGTTGGCATCTGTTTACAACTTTGGACCAAATGGGACTGTTACCATGTGAACACAAACGAGCCCAAACGAAAAATGCAACAATTGTATCGTTTTAGCCTCTTGAATCAGAACAAAGCAAACGAGCCGCATGTCTGAATAGAATAGAATAGAATAGAATAGTCTTTATTGTCACTGTACACAAATTGGACAATGAAATTGGTGAGGCATCCCCCCCAGTGCACTTAAAACTACTTCAAAACAACCACTCCTATGCCTATTGATAAAAAAAATAACAAAATGAAAGATAAATATATAAATCAGGAATAGGGACACACGCATATTGCACCGTTAGTTAGAAAGTGGTCCCTTATTGCACTTAAAGAGTCTAATCACCACGGGTAAAAGCTGTCTTTGAAAAGGTTTGTTCGGCATCCTTAGAGTTGAGGATCTGGATTCTTCTAAACTCGGACAAACCTTTTTATTCTGAAACATTTCAGATCAGATCAGAGTCAGTTTTACTCTTTAAGGTCGACCTTCTTTTTCTCCTGGACAGAGCTCACCGTCCTGCTCAGCTCTTCTTCTCAGGAAGGTCGTCTCAACTTCAGTAACCGGATGTTTCTGTTCTCAGCTTCGTCCTTTCAGGCAGGTCAGGTCTTTGAGGGTCAACCTTTCTCTTCAGGTTCTTCAACCTCTCAACTGCAGCTTTCACATGAAGCTTCACTTTAGTTCTCTGGTTCCTTCACTGAAGATCTTTGTTCCTGTCCGTTCGTAGATGTTCTTCATTAGCGATTGATCTCCTTCACTCTCACAGCCTCCATATTTGTCTATAGACCGAATCACCTCGTTGTCTACTTCCGGGTAGAAAACCAGCATGTAATTTGAATGAGAACAATAGTAATGAACGAGAGTTGAGCTATATATCATATTTTTCACGCCCTATCACCGTTTAGACAAATCTGAAATGATTGAAGAAACATTACTGTTTCTGTGTGTGTGTTTTGTGTTGCTATGTGTTGTATTTATTCAGTTTGGGGGAATCACGGTGTCTAGAAAGCATCAGTATCTCAGCTGACAGGGACAGCTAACGGCAGCAGCTAAGCTAACAGCGGTAGCTAAGCTAACAGCAGGACGTCAGCTGTTAAAACCCTCCCGTTGTGGGACACGACATGAAACTACTCCAGTTAGCTCAGTCATGTTGTAACTCAGATATCCGCTGGAGAAAATATTTTTTCATGGACCGTTTATTGAGTCACTGAGTTATTAAAGTTAAATAGGTAGCTAACCGTTAGCCCGGCTAATCTATGATAACCATGACTAATTACAAAAACGTGCACACAGACATAGTAATGTTTGTCCAATCATTGGTTTTATAGACTTTACAAACATCAGATTAGTCTAAATGGTGATGTAGTAGTGACATGAAAAATGAGATAAATATAGCGAAACTCTCGTCCGTCACTATTGTTCTCATGCTGGTTTTCTACCCGGAAGTAGTTGTAAACAACAAGGAGATTTGTTCTATAGCTAAGGAAGAGAACATGTCCTAATGAACCTGAGTCTTTACCTGGCTTCACCCACACTGACCCAGGACCAGCTCTAACCACCTTCTTCTTATTCCTCCTCTTTTTCTTCTCGGTGGTTCAGATCCAGCTGAAGGAGATCTTTGAGACGGACACCGACATCGCTCTGGTGTTGGAGCTGGTGACTGGAGGAGAGCTGTTCGACAGGTACACACATACACATTCACACACATATACACACATATACAAACATGCACACACAGAAAGTCCTGCTCTGTGATTGGCTGTCAGGTGTGTTCCAGTGGTGAGGTCACGTTGTGGCGTTGTGTCGTTCCAGGATCGTGGAGCGAGGCTACTACAGCGAGAGAGACGCGGCCCACGTCATCAAACAGATCCTGGAGGCTGTGGCGGTGAGACGTTCACTGTCTGCTCTGTGTGTCAGGAAAACACAGCTCTAACATTCAGCTGTTAGTTCAGTTCAGTTTGAACGAGAGAAGAGAGAGACGATGAGGAAGATGAGGAAGTTTTGGTTGTAGGTGTAGTTACTGTGGTTGCAGGTGTAGTTTTGGTTGCAGGTGTAGTTACTGTGGTTGCAGGTGTAGTTTTAGTTGCAGCTGATGCACATGGTCACCTGATAAAACTTGTTTCAAATATGACGATCAGTGATCAGTGATCAATGATCAATGATCAAGGGAGAAGAAGGGAGGAGGAGGACGATCCAACTGAACTGGTGTCTTTTTGGTTTCAGGTGTAGTTACTATGGTTGCAGGTGTAGTTACTATGGTTGCAGGTTTTGGTTGCACGTGTAGTTACTTTGGTTGCAGGTGTAGTTACTTTGGTTGCACGTGTAGTTACTGTGGTTGCAGGTGTAGTTACTTTGGTTGCAGGTGTAGTTACTATGGTTGCAGGTGTAGTTACTGTGGTTGCAGGTGTAGTTACTTTGGTTGCAGGTGTAGTTGCTATGGTTGCAAGTTAGTTACTTTGGTTGCAGGTGTAGTTTTGGTTGCAGGTGTAGTTACTGTGGTTGCAGGTGTAGTTACTTTGGTTGCAGGTGTAGTTACTTTGGTTGCAGGTGTAGTTGCTATGGTTGCAGGTGTAGTTACTTTGGTTGAAGGTATAGTTTTGGTTGCAGGTGTAGTTACTTTGGTAGGTATAGTTACTATGGTTGAAGGGTTAGTTTTGGTTGCAGGTGTAGTTACTTTGGTTGCAGGTGTAGTTACTTTGGTTGCAGGTGTAGTTACTTTGGTTGCAGGTGTAGTTTTGGTTGCAGGTGTAGTTACTATGGTTGCAGGTGTAGTTACTGTGGTTGCAGGTGTAGTTACTGTGGTTGCAGGTGTAGTTACTGTGGTTGCAGGTGTAGTTACTGTGGTTGCAGGTGTAGTTACTGTGGTTGCAGGTGTTCTTTTAGTTGCAGGTGTAGTTACTTTGGTTGCAGGTGTAGTTGCTTTGGTTGCAGGTGTAGTTACTGTGGTTGCAGGTGTAGTTTTAGTTGCAGGTATAGTTACTTTGGTTGCAGGCGTAGATCAGAATCAAAATTGTATTTGTCATTGTACAGCAGTACAACGAAATTAAAAGCTAAAACCTTAAAGTGCCATCACATAAAAGACAGACAAACAATAAGCAATAACAATAACAGCAACCAGTTTCGACATTCAGTTATTCAACGTATAAAAAGACAGTATAAAAAGATAAATAAAATAGGTGTTAGCAATAAATAAGTAAATAAATAAATAACTATCATGTATGTGTATGTGAAAATAATGATATGTTGTCAGTCACTTTTTCCGTTCAGTAGTGTGATGGTTTTGGGATAAAAACTGTTTTTCAGTCTATTTGTTCTGGACTTGATGCACCTGTAGCGTTACTTTGGTTGCAGGCATAGTTATAATGGTTGCAACAAGTGTAGTTTTGGTTGCAGGTGTAGTTACTATAGTTGCAGATGTTGTTTCTGTGGCTGCAGATGTAGTTACTATGGCTACAGGTGTACCGTAGTTACGATGGTGTCAGTAGATGTTAACCCTGGCAGCGGTGTTGTCGCTCACAGCAGTACGTCTCTTATGTAACAGCAGGTTCCATCCTGCTGCTGAACAGATTAAAGCCAGAGAGGATTAATACACACACACACACACACACACACACACACACACATACACACAGGCGTATGTTTTTCTATGTGTTAAATGTAGGTCAGTTCTAGTGTGTGTGTGTAAGGAAAACAGTACAGTTGTATTTGCTGTGTCAGATGGGCGTGTGCGTGTTTATGTGTATGTGTGGTGTTAATCTGCAGCACAGAAACAGAAACATCCCGCTGCCCCTGAACACATCAATATCATTTTACAGCTGTGTTTGGCAACATGAGGACGAGTTTGTTCATCTGGTTGAACCGCACCTGTCACCGTCCTTTGAGAGCCACAAAGTAAGAGAGGAGGCTCTGAGCCAATCAGAAGAGAGGAGGCCCTGAACCTCTCTTCGGATTGGCTGACTGTTTTCTGAGTGATCAAATAACAACAGAGCAGATTTCAGAATAAAACACTCAGAGAAACCAAATCCTGCAGAGTATTGGATGGATGTTTGGGTCCAGGTGGTGGTGAGGGGGCGGGGCTTTGTTGTGACATCACAAAGTGACAGGAAGTCCTGACGGCTGGTTTTAAGGCTCAGTTTCTGAATACAGGCTGTGTGCATTTCTCTGTGGACTGAGGCTTTGATACTTTCACAGTATTAATATAGAACCTAGAGCTGCTTTATAATCACATTACACATGGACATCTACCTTTATACTGTATGGAGCTTTAACACAAACATCTACCTTTATACTGTATGGAGCTTTAACACAAACATCTACCTTTATACTGTATGGAGCTTTAAACAAACATCTACCTTTATTTTGAAGGAGCTTTAATACAAACATCTACCTTTATTTTGAAGGAGCTTTAATACAAACATCTACCTTTATTTTGAAGGAGCTTTAACACAAACATCTACCTTTATACTGTATGGAGCTTTAATACAAACATCTACCTTTATTTTGAAGGAGCTTTAACACAAACATCTACCTTTATTTTGAAGGAGCTTTAACACAAACATCTACCTTTATTTTGAAGGAGCTTTATACTGTATGAAGCTTTAACACAACCATCTACCTTTTATTTTGAAGGAGCTTTAATACAAACATCTACCTTTATTTTGAAGGAGCTTTAACACAAACGAAACCAAGAAACAGAGGAATTGTCTCTGGTTGTAGTTTCTGATCTGAGAACAGTGAGTGTTCGGGAGCAGCAGGGGATTCTGGGAGCTGCAGGAGCCGCCATCTGTCCCTTCGCTGTCCCTCTGTTCCTCGGTCTCTGTGCCAAGTCCAACCACCAGCAGCTCCGTCCTCATGTTGTGTTGTGCAGCCTGCGGGGGGCGCCGTGGAGTTAAAGTGGGGGAGTTCCTCTAATATATGTGTGTGTTTGTGTTTGTGTGTGTGTGTTCCAGTACCTCCATGAGAATGGCGTGGTGCATCGTGACCTGAAACCTGAGAACCTGCTGTACGCCGACTTGTCGCTGGACGCTCCGCTCAAGATCGGTAACAAAACCAAAGACGGTTTATAAACCAAGACCTTCCATGACGAGTTATAGAGAGCCGAAGTGGAAGCAGCCCCATGGGTCCTCAATTCGAAAAAAGTCTCCATACGAATGAATGGGAGTCCAAGTTTTATTTCGTGATCCGAAATTTAAAACATCACGTTTCTAAATCAGCAGTTTGTTGTAAAACTATTGTAAAATAAAATTCCGAAGAGTCCAGAAAGACTACAGGTGGCGTAGGTGACGTCACCACATGGCGTCCTTTCTTTCCCGTGTCAGTTGGTGACGTGTTTTTTGTGGGACACCAGATCTGTAGTCCGCAGAGCGTCGTCACACTAAATACATTCTTCTGTTGTCGTTTTACGATAAACTGCTGATTTCTCTTCATGAAACGTGATGTTTTAAACAGGTAGAGGACATATTTTTTTGTCATGGCGCAATTCAATCGGATCACGAAATAAAACTTGGACTCCCGTTCATTCTTATGGAGACTTTTTTTCGAATTGAGGACCCATGGGGCTGCTTCCGCTTCGGCTCTCTATAGCTTCCTGTATGATGTCACTAGGCTTCTGCTCGGCCACGCCCCTTTAGGGAGACCAGAGGCAGCATAGAGCAGGGGTTCTCAACTAGTCTCACTCTGGAATCCACATTTTCCCATGGTCATTAAGTCGTGACCCACTTTTATGGAATTCAAACCAAGAATTTTTTTTTAAAGCCTTTAAAAACTCATTCTGCTCTTTATTGAGCAAAGTGCATTTCAATGATATATTTGACTTCTAATGCATACTTCAGAGCATATTCACAAAAGTGAATAAATATCAAATTGCACAAAATAAAGACCCACAAAACAAAACAAGGTATTTTCACTGCATTCAGGCCACATTAATAAGAAACTGATATCTTTGCATTCAGAGCCGGTGCATATTCTCATTTGCCCAGGTCATAGTATTTCAAAGGAGGTTAAATCGAAAGCAATTGGACTTAGTTATTTGTCTAGGAAATAACAAAGTCCAGTTGCTTTCGATTTAACCTCCTTTGAAATTTGCATTCAGAGCAAATGGAGCAAATAATAAGAAACTGAGGAGGACCATTACAACTGCATGTGTTCACGTGTCTCGTGTGCCTTTCAAAATAAGTTATTTTTCAAAATAAAAGACATGTCCAACATCAGATGTGCATTAAATATTATTTACTTTTTTGACCAGCTGTCCGCGACCCATCCAGAACGGGTCTACGACCCACTTTTGGGTCCCGACCCACCAGTTGAGAACCACTGGCATAGAGTGTATTGACTCCAATGGGACAATTGAACGTGAACACAGATTATGGTCGAGTCTTTCTCCCCACGGTCACTGAAGTAAATTTTGGACTCATTTTTCACAAGCCACATCTCTTCTGGACAGTTTGACACAAAAATGGCAACTTTCAGACGGACACATCAGGAGAAAATCCACTTTGTTCAAGACCTGTCTCTGTCTCTACGACACACTCTCGCCAGATTTGGCACAGATCTCCTAGGCAACGTCAAACAAACGGCCGCGCAAACTCCCATGAAAATGATTTAAATTATTTTTGTCATGCTAAATATGACTGTTAGTAGTGTAAATATTTAATGTTATCATAAGAAAATATAAATATCTCACTTTCATCTACCTACAAATTGTATAAATCCACACACACGTTCACAGACGAGGTGGGGTGACGGTTGGCCACGCCCATTTAGAGAGACAGGAAGTGAAACCGTTTCTATCATTGGAGCAGCCACTCATGGAGGATCTTTCCATATATTGAATATCTTTGACAAAACCTCAGTGTGTTTGAATGTGAAACTTTATTGATGTTCAGGAGGCAGACAAACAGACTCTAATGAGGTTTTCTGATGTTCTGCTCTCACAGCCGACTTCGGTCTGTCCAAGATCATCGACGACCAGGTGACCATGAAGACCGTCTGTGGGACTCCAGGCTACTGTGGTGCGTTCACTGACATCACCTGCTGCTGAATACACTCAAGTATCTGTAGTGTAGTAGCCTATCTGTGGTACATAGAGCAGTATATGTACTATAAAGTATAGTATCTGTAGTACATGTACTATATAGTGTAGTATCTGTAGTACATGTACTATATAGTGTAGTATCTGTAGTACATGTGCTATATAGTTTGATATATAGTTTAATATCTGTTGTATAAAGTCTACTCTATAGTGTAGTATCTGTAGTATAAAGTGTAGTATCTGTGGTGCATTGAGTAGTATATGTACTATAAAGTGTAGTATCTGTAGTACATGTATTATATAGTTTAATATCTGTAGTGTATAGAGTAGCACATGTACTCTATAGTGTAGTATCTGGATTACATGGAGTAGTAAATGTACTATAAAGTGTAGTTTCTGTAGTACACATGTACTATAAAGTGTAGCATCTGTAGTACATAGAGTAGTACATGTACTATAAAGTGTAGTTTCTGTTGTACATGTACTAGTGTAGTATCTGGAGTATATAGAGTAGTAAATGTACTATAAAGTGTAGCATCCGTAAGATATAGAATAGTAAATGTACTATAAAGTGTAGTATCTGTAGTACATAGATTAGTGCATGAACTATATAGTGTAATATCCGTAGTAAATAGAGTAGTACATGTACTATATAGTGTAGTATCTGTGCTATAAAGTGTAGTATCTGTAGTATATAGCCTACAGTATTTGTGTTTGCGTACGGTGATGTGTTCAGTGACCTGTGTAGCTGTGTCGTGTGCTGCCCGGCAGCAGCAGCAGCAGCAGCAGTCGTGATGTGTTCAGGGTCGCTGCTGCTCAGTGGGATTTCTCAGTGAGTGTGTGGCCACCTGCTCTAACAGCCGCTCTGTCTCAGCTCCAGAGATCCTGAGAGGAAACGCCTACGGCCCCGAGGTCGACATGTGGTCGGTGGGAGTCATCCTCTACATCCTGTGAGTCCATGAACGCCTCGCGCCTGTCCACACACACACACACACACACACACACACGCACACACACACACACGTCCATCTGTCCCCTGATGGTCAGTGAAGTTGTCGCTGCCTCCTGTTACCTGTTCGTGGTCATGTGAAATAACTTAGTACATTGATTTAATCAATATGAGACATTATTAATATCATATTATATGAATATTTATATCACTATTATAATACATTATAGTTAATATGTTAGTTGATTATGTGGAATAGTTTGGCCGAAAACATTAGAAATAGTAAGTGAGTTTAAAAGAAAGTTTAAACAACAGATGTTTGATGTGTACAGTAGGGAAGATGGGGGTGGTTAAATGAAATGAAATTAAATAAATACATAAATAATATAGGACAAATGTAGGACTGTTGAGGGAGTTCACAGTGTTTTTTGTTTGTTTGCTTGCTTGTTTTTTATTTTACTTATTTGTTGTTACGTATGTCTTGATGGTGTCTTTATGTGGGGAATGGAAATTTAAAAGCTTCGTCCATCCCCTTTTCAGACCAGGTGTTGTTGTTTTCTAACTGTGCTGTTGCTGTATTGGTATGTTGGTGTCTGTAGTTTGTACTGTCTGGTTGCTGTGGTCTGGTGTGAAATAAACACTATTTGATTATTTTATTCTATAGTATATAAAATATGTTATAAATTATATAATTCCCTCATTTCCTGTTGTGTTTTTTGTTAATTGACAAAACTGTTGGAATCTGTTAACTTTTCTGTTTTTCTTTTTTTCTTAAAAATAGTGTAAAAATAGTGTTTTTTTTAAACAAAATTAATAAAAACATATGAAAAGTAATTAAAAAGTATTTCAGGACTGGATAACTGATCACTTATGAATTATTTAGGCTGTGTGGCTTCGAGCCGTTCTTCGACCCACGGGGCGACCAGTACATGTACAGCAGGATCCTCAACTGTGACTACGAGTTCGTGTCTCCGTGGTGGGACGACGTTTCCCTCAACGCCAAGGACCTGGTGAGTGACTGCTCTGCTCCATCCCATAATATGTCAGTACATGTTGTCGCTTATCTACATGGTCACAGACCTTCTCCACCCTGCACAGTTTGATTGAATTTGAGACTTTGACCAGTAACTGATGTGTTGGCCATAATCCCTATAGTCATAGCAGTAGGTTCGTCACCTTTAATTGTCGGTGCAAGCTATTTTTAGAACGGCGGAGCAGAGCTGTGAGCTGCTCAGAGCTACGCTACAGAGGCTCATTATGGGATTTCTTGGTTTCCCTCATCAAACTCATCAAATACACAATCCAACAACTCCACAACGCTCTGGTGGACAAGTTGTGACCTGCACATTCACCACGCTATGAGATAATAACACAACGTTACCAGACAGAGTTGTTTTAGAGGGAAATTCATGTAAAACAGCTGATGCGTGTTGCCTTCAGGGACAGTTTTTCATCAAGCAGTCTCTGTATTTCCCTCTAAAACAACTCTGTGTGGTAACGCTCTGTTATTATCTCATAGCGTGGTGAATGTGCAGATCACAACTTGTCCACCAGAGCGTTGTGGAGTTGTTGGATTGTGTATTTGATGAGTTTGATGAGGGGAAACCAAGACATCCCATGAGCCTCCGTAGCGTAGCTCTGAGCAGCTCACGACTCTGCTCCGCCGTTCTAAAAATAGCTTGAACCGACAGTTAAATGTAACAAACCTACTTCTAAAACTATAGGGATTATGGCAATGGGCCAGTTTGCCAAAATGTTGAAATATCCATAAAGCACCGGTTCGGGCACCGTTTAAGCACCAGCACCGTTTCAAAAATACAGAATTGGATAAAACCTAAACGATACCCATCCCTAGTGTCCTGGTCCTGGTCTGTCTGCAGGTCAGTAAGCTGATCGTCCTGGACCCTCAGAAGCGGCTCAGTGTGCGTGAGGCTCTGCAGCACCCGTGGGTTCTGGGTAAAGCCGCTCGCTTCTCGCACATGGACACGACCCAGAGGAAACTACAGGAGTTCAACGCTCGACGCAAACTCAAGGTCAGAGGTCACCCGAGTGTGTCGGTGGAAAGAGTGTGTGTTGAAAATTTGGCTACTGAAAAATCTAAACTGCACCCACACTGAATTTGAATCTTAAGTCATGGGACATTCTGTATTGTCATGTGTACTTAATGTATCTGATATTTGTATTATGCTTACATAATTACATCTGTGTATGCTAACATGTGCAATAACACCGGCACACACGTCTGTGGGCCGGATTTACTAAGATCTCAGATAGCGGGCGCTATATTGTTTGCGCCCGCTATAATATTGCGAGTTTGGTTAGTGCACGCAAAACAGCTGATCTACTAAGAGTAACACGCTAAATGAAAACACGTGCAAACCGCAATATGTAAATGAGGGTTTTGCGCGTGGAAATCGTTTCCGCCATGGAGAGAGTGGACAGAGAGCTGGACGGACGAAGGGACAGAATGACATTTGATCCGATGCATACAATGACAGCATGTGTGATCATCTATCTCGCGCTCTGTTTAGATAAATAAACACAAATCGCTACAGGGCCCAACTCGTCATATAGTGACAAACAGGCAGCAGCTGCAGCGACAATCACACACCTATAATATGTGTGTGCCGCCCATGATCCAGGGGATTAATAGAGAGCTCAGGTGGGACACACGGATCTAAACGCTCTGACCACTCTGACCACGCTCTGTGAAGGCAGCGGTGACGTGTCTCAGTCCGGGACCGGGACTGAGAGACGGAGCTGAGCAGCCAGGTGAGAGGAGAGGAGAGGAGAGGAGAGGAGAGGAGAGGAGCGCACTGCAGAACAGACGTGCCCCGTGCGTAACGGCGCGTAAATGACTTTTAACACGGCTGAAAAACTGTTACAGAATTACCCAGACGTGAGGAAATGCAGAGATGTAAGATCATGGGGCTCTGACAGGTATCAAATCAATAAACGCATACGTTTTGGCAAAGTTGTATCAGTTAGTACATGGTTTTCAGACGTGGTAAATAAAGACGCAAAAACAGCCACCGCAATCTCTTCCTGGTTTGGTAAATCACATTGCACACGCTAAATAAATCTATTTGCATCTACTCCTCCCAGTATTTAGCACGTTCTGGTTGAAACGCCCATATTTACATATGCATCAAGGTAAACACGCTAAATGGATCGCACGTGCTATTCTGCCCGTGTGAGGGACGCAATCCTCGGTGCGTCCGGTTAGTAGATCAGGTTCCACATGTGTTTGCGCGTGCAATCACGTTTGCACACGTTTTAATACACGCAAACCTTTAGTAAATCCGGCCCTGTGTGTACAAAATATGTGCAATTGGGCAACGTGCAATATCCATTCAGCATCTTATAACTCTAGCACTTTAGCACTTTAGCACTTAAGCACTTAAATCACTTTAGCACTCTAGCACTTTACCATTCAATGGTCACTTTATTCTCATTCTTGGTCTGTCATGAGTCATTGTCTGTCTATGATGTACTGTACCTGTCACTTTTATTGTTATCGTACTTTTCTTTTTTTTTTAACCTTTTTACTGTTATCTCTGTATTATTAATTACAATGTTAAACATCAACCTGCCGAGGGACAAAGGATGGAAATTAGCTGATGCTATCCACCACTTTCCGGAGAATGACACTGGGTGTCACCATGACACTCCATTCCACCGTTACTGTATTGTTGATAGCATAGACTGGTTGATAGACATCGGCCGTGATGACTTTATTTATAATCATCACGTAATTTTAATGAGAACAATACGGACGAGATTTTAGCTACATGTCACATTTTCACGTCACTATATCACCGTTGTGACTACTCTGATGTTTATAAAACGAATTGTTGAACAAACATTTTAGATTAGCTGGGCTAACCGCTAGCTGTTAGCCGTTAGCAGTGTCAATAAACAATAACTCAATAAACGGCCCATGAAAAAAATATTTTTTCCAGCGGATATCCTAGTTACAACATGACTGAGCTAACTGGAGTAGTTTCATGTCGTGTCCGTCAATGGGAGTGTTTTGACAGCTGATGTCCTGATGTTAGTTTGCTGCTGCTGTTAGCTGTCAGCAGCAGCAAAGCTAACAACTACGACAACCATGACTAATTACAAAAACGTGCACACAGAAATAGTAGCCTAATGTTTGTTCAATAATTTGTTTTATAGACTTAACAAACATCAGATTTAGTCAAAACGGTTTTGGCAGCCCGGAGCCATTTGGTACCTACACCGGTGGCTAACGCTACCAGTTAGCCGCTCGCTAGAATGCTACTAAAACCGACTTCACACAATGGATCATGGGAAAATAAAGTGGTAGATAAGTGTCCATTGATATGTACTGTCCCCTCATTTTTTATAATCAAAGTTGACATGATTGTGTGTGTTTTAACGTGTGTGTGTCCACAGGCGGCCATGAAGGCGGTCGTTGCCACCAGTCGGATGCACGAGAGTTCGCGGCGCCGCACCGACAGCTGTGAGATCCCGGGCTCCGGAACGTCGCGGCAGAGCAGCATGCAGCAGGACCCGCCCCCTGACACCACAGGCTCCGCCCCCGACGACAAAGAGGCCACGCCCCCCGACCAACAGCCACCTGAGGAGGCGGTGGCAGCGGCAGCGGAGGAGGAAGAGGAGTCAAAGTCCACAGAGCAAGGAGCGCTGCCCAGCCCCTCCTCCCCACCACGCAGCCCCAAACCCCCTGGCTGTGATGTCACGCCCACAGGCCCCGCCCCCACCAGACCGCCGCTGAGAGCCGACGGGCCGCGGCAGACGTCCGTCGTCCCCAAAACCACCGCTGCCGTGTTGGTCCAGACCCGGCTTCCGCAGAAAAGCTGCTCCGTGGTCGAGCACGCCTCCCGGGGGGTCGAGGCCACACCCACTTTGGCCGCGCTGGCCACTTTGGCCACGCCCCCGAGCCCAAACAGCCTCAGCAACGGCTTCACCTCGGGGGCGGAGCCGGCCGGTAAGACCACCGCCCACTGCCAGTGATTGATCACCTGATTGAAACAAAAGAAAAGACCGAAGTCTTCTCACACACTGAGCTTCATTTACTGGACCAAAGTCACACAGCAGCGTCTCACCTTGGTCACTTAGGTCACATGACCTCAGACCAGATGTTTGGACAGATGATGTTGAACTGCATGTTTTTTTTCTCTGGAAGAAGGAAGAAGAGTTCGTCCCACATCTGGTTTCAGCTGTTGTTCCTTCCAAAAATCAGCGTGTTTACAAACAAAAACAACAAAAGAGTTTTATGGGTGGAGTCACAGTGGGACACACAGAGGCTAACCAGGCTAAAAAGAAGCTAACACAGCTGATGAGGCTAGCATGGCTAATTGGGCTAACGTGGCTAAAGAAGTTAACCAGGCTAACACATCTAATGAGGCTAACACGGCTAAAGAAGCTAACCAGGCTAACATGGCTAATGAGGCTAACACGGCTAAAGAAGCTAACTAGGCGAACACATCTGATGAGGCTAACATGCTAATGCAGCTAACCAGGCTAACACATCTAATGAGCCTAATACCAGGCTAAAGAAGCTAACCAGTCTAAATGGCTCCCACAGAGTCGTGCGCACTGTCCGCGGACGTTTGAGGTTTCATAGTCAAGCGTATGGGTGTCACATTTAAAACAGGTCGATGTGAAGATTTCCCGGCGAGCAGTCTATTGTGTGACACCGAGTACGCGTACGCGGAGTCCGCACAGTCATAAAAACTGAGCTTTGCGCGGCCGGGTCCGGCGGATGTCCGCTTTGGTTCCGCATCGCTTAGACACGGACGTCCGCGGAATCAAGTACGTCCGAGTATGTGGGGGCCTTAACACATCTAATGAGGCTAACACAGCTAATGAGTCTAACACGGCTAAAGAAGCTAACCAGGATAATGTGGCTAATGAGGCTAACACATCTAATGAGGATAATATGGCTAAAGAAGCTAACCAGACTAGTGAGGCTAACATGGCTAATGATGCTAACCCAGAGAAGCTGGGCTCAGCCACAGTCTCACTGTGGATTTGTCCTGCAGCTGCTTCCTGTGAGGGAGGGGTCACCTGAGTCCAGGTGAGACATTTAGTCCTCGTTAGCTAATGCCTCGTTAGCTAACACCCTCGTTAGCCTCTCCTGTGTTCGTCTCCTCTGGTCTTGAACCGGTTTTTCTCCAGTCTGTGATCGTCCTGGTCTGGTCTGGTCCTCTGTGGGACATCGTCTCATCATCATCAGTTGGGGTCACACAGATGTGGGTCCATCACCTCCAGATGTGGTGGCTTTGGTTCATCTGTTGTCATGACAACGTCAGTCCTGGGTCCTGATGTGGGACGGACGGACGGACGGAGACTCATCTTGATCTCGTCCTGTTCTTCTCCTGGTTCAGACAGATTCAGAGACTTTCCCTCAGGACGGAGCTGATTGATTGTATTTTATTAAACTTTATTAACGCAGCAGACATGGACACTGAGGAAGAGGAGGAGGAGGAGGTGAGGGAGGTCCTTCTTCTGCTTTGTTTTTTAACCTTTCTACTCTGCTGTCGTCCGTAGCGTAGCTTAGCTCCGTCTTTAGCCTCCAGCTGATTATCATGTTGTGTTCGTGAGCTTCTAGTAAATCGTAGCGTTGCTTCCACCTGATCAGCTGTGAGCAGGAGGACTTCCTGTTTACACTGTACATAGTTTGGTTTTTAGAAGGATCGTCGTCGTCGTCGTCCAGAACCAGAGACCCGGACTCTGAACCACACGTCTACCTCTCTCTGTACGGGGGCTTCCAGACCACAACCACAACCACACCCACCACTACAGATTCACCTGTTAGACGCAAACCGACAGTACGGTGGCCCGGACGGACCAATCAGGGCCCGGTCACGGTCCAGATGTTCAGACAGGACGCTCTTCTCCGAGGATCTGACCTCAGATCAGTGATGTTTCACTTCTGTTGGAATACCGTTGTGCAGTTTCTTATCTGACCATGACAGCCGACACTCAGCCGACCCGGTTTGTGTCTGCTGAGTTTTTTGTCCCTGAAGATAAAACGCCTCCAAACACACATGAACTGTGGAGCCGCCACTTAAAGGGACAACGAGGAGTTTTCTCCGTAGGCAGAACGAAAAATTCCGCGACAATAAAAAAGTCTCATATTAATGTGGATGAATCTGTTACCCACACTTGTTAATGGCTCCATTTTCGATAAATATATCGTTTTGTCTCTATCGTTATTTTGTTATTAGTGGTGGCGGAAATTCTTTACTTTCGGTTTCGTGGCGAGTCATGAGAATAACGCCACCGAATCGCCATTTATGGTCGGAACTACGACGGTATGTGATCGTCTTCCAACCTCTGACTTTAATTCTTGATGAATGAAAACATGAGTCTGTCTTGCGCCGGTCAAAGAATTCCACGGTGCGCGGAGGCTCATAAATGTAGTGTGAAAACGCTTCGCTTTTCCAAAACTCCTCGTTGTCCCTTTAAACTGGTTCAGACCGGTTTGACCAGTGCAGACCAGTTTGTCTGGGAGAGTGGCAGCTCCTGGTTTGTGGGCTGATTCCTTTGGACGGGACTGAACTGGACCCAGGTGGAGCCGCGTGCACCTGTCCACAGGTGTTTGTGACTTTTTTTGCCAAATGGAACTGGTCGTCATGGTGACAGCATGTACTATATTTGATTTGCATCTATAATCTTGTGTAAAAACATGAATATTTTGCTTCTATTTATCTCTGGGGTTGGGTTGGTGGGTGGGCGGGGCTAAACCTGTAAATGGTGTTTGTTTTGTGTTTGATGGTAAACTTATATACCTTTTTTAAATTATTATTATTTTGGAGGACAGTGACGTCACAGTGACATCACAGTGACGTCATGAGGGTGATTCTGCATGTTGTTTCCTTCTGTTAAAGATTTTAAGATTAAAGGTGGAGGAGGGTTTGAATGATCTGGCTCCAGTCACCTCAGTTAGCCACTTAGCATTAACATTAACACCACATTAGCATGTCCACTGTAGCCGTTACTATAGAGTGCCGAAGCGGAAGCAGCCCCATGGGTCCTCAATTCGAAAAAAGTCTCCATACGAATGAACGGGAGTCCAAGTTTTATTTCGTGATCCGTTTGAATTGTGCCATGACAAAGAAATATGTCCTCTACCTGTTTAAAACATCACGTTTCATGCCGAGAAATCAGCAGTTTATCGTAAAACGGCAACAGAAGAATGTATTTAGTGTGACGACCAGAGATGGCAAAAGTACCCAGATTCTTTACTCGAGTAGAAGTAAAAGTACCTGTGTAAAAAACGACTTAAGTAAAAGTGAAAGTACTGATCCAAATCTCTACTCAAGTAAAAGTAAAAAGTACAGGCTTTGAAATTTACTCAAAAGTATTATTAAAAGTAAAAAGTATTTCTATTGCACGATTCACTGCAAAGCAAATAACAACACGATAATTTATCTTGAATCCATTTCATCAATGTTATCGTTTGAACAAACATTGTTCACATAGCCTAAGTTTACCTGCCGGACACAAGATGTATCCTAATCTACTTCACTATTAGGCTATCTGGTACAAAACCTACTTAGGAGGGTTATTATTTATGGCCCTCTTCCACTAGCGCGACTCGGCTCGACACGTCTCTATTCGTTTTTTGTTGTTTTTTTTGGCTTTTCCACTAGTACTCAAGCGCAACGTCCAACACGAGAATCAAACCCGCTAATTTTGATCTGATGTGTATATTAAAAAAGTAACGAGCCTTTTGGGGAAATGTAAGGAGTAAGAAAGTACCGATATTTGCGTTAAAAATTTACTGAGGAAAAGTAAAAAGTTGTCAGAAAAATAAATACTTCTAAAAGTACAAAGTACCTGACAATTCTACTTAAGTACAGTAACGAAGTATTTGTACTTCGTTACTTGCCATCACTGGTGACGACGCTCTGCGGACAACAGATCTGTGTCCCACAAAAAATACGTCACCAACTGACACGGGAAAGGAAGGACGCCATGGTGACGTCACCTACGCCACTTGTAGTCTTTCTGGTTACGGACTCTTCGGAATTTTATTTTACAATAGTTTTACAACAAACTGCTGATTTCTCGTTTTTTTCTCATGACACAATTCAAACGGATTACGAAATAAAACTTTGACTCCCGTTCATTTGTATGGAGACTTTTTCCGAGTTGAGGACCCATGGGGCTGCTTCCGCTTCAGCTCTCTATAGAAACAGAGACATGACATCGTGGACCATCGAGTCAGTGACGCCTGAATTAGACAAACCTGCAGCTCTGAGTGAAACAATGTCAATACTACTACAATTACTAAGTCCTACTGCATCTACTACTCCTACTACAACTAGGCTACTACTACTGCTACTGCTAGTATTATTACTAGGCCTACTACTAAAACTAGGCTACTATATCTACTTCTACTACCACAACTAGGGTACTACTACTGTTACTAATACTACAACTATTACTACTACTATTACAACTACAACTAGGCTACTACTGCTACTAAAACTAGGCTACTATTTCTACTACTACAACTACAACTACTGCAACTAGGCTTCTACTACTACTTGGTACGTGCGCCTGCCTGGTCCATCACTCTCTCATGTCTCCATAAACACGATTGTTGTGTTTAAGTTTTTTTTTTTTTAGTTTGTGCCAGGATCTACACAGTTTTATCAGTGAAGAAGAAAAAATGTCTGATCTTTAATTTGGTGAATGTTAAAAGTGTGAATGAAAACGTTAATATTTGAGGGTCAGAGGTCACTTGTGTTCACCTGAGACTGGACAGATCAATATTTATCTATTAATCACTGACATCACAAACATGTCACAGAGAGAAGAAGGAGTGTATTCAGTGTTTTATTCAGTCTGTAGCTGTAACATGACACCACCAGGGGGTGACACACACACACTGACACACACACACACACACACACACTCAGGGTTCCCACACGTCCTGGAAAATCTGGAAAACAATCCATGGAAAACACGTGGAAAATTAGAAAAAAAAGTCAAATGTCCTGGGAAATTATTTATCACAGCTACCAGAGCTCTATTTGACTTTTTCAGACCCTTCTAAGGATTTCGTTTCCCCCAAAAAAAACATGTTTGTGCTGTTCTATGATAAATTTGACATAATTTCTAAGCATTTAAGAGATTATTTTATAAGTTAGAGCCATAGACTGAACATTTTAAAATCAGATTTCTGGGAGAGAGAAATGAGAGAGAGGAATAAACATAGAAACAAACTGATTAAATGTACAAAATAAGGCGCCATTGTTGAAAAGAACACTTCTCTAAAGCATGAATGGGACAGGGGATGAATCGGTGTACACAGGGAAAAATAGAAGTACGGAAATGTAGGCTACTCAAAAGTAGGGTTGCCACCTTTGAGTTTTGAAAATAAGGGACACTCGACCAAATGTCGACCGGGGGGGGGGGGTGACACGGGTCAAAACGCATCACTTTTCATCTAGGCCTATGTATTTTGTACATGTTCAATTTCTTATATTAACACATATTTTAAACTGGAATGGGGGCAGGTACAGTGCACCTTATTGAGGTTATCACTTGACGTAGCTAAGGCCGACGGGCTAGCCTACTTGTTTGATCCAAAACATAAAGTTGCAATATCCCACTTAAATATAATAGTCATACATATTAATGCCTATTTTTTGACTAATCTAACGATTAATTTTTGGTTGACGATTAGTCATTTACAAAAAAAACACCTCTGAACACTTCTCTTATTTAAATTCTTCAGATACTCTTTCTGGTGTACATTCCTCTAAATCAGTGGTTCCCAACCTTTTTTCCTCAAAGCCCCCCCCCCCTTGCTTTTGTCAAAGACAAGCCTTTTTATTCTATTTTGTGCCATTCTTATTTTGTCTTTATGTCAATTTTCCTTTGTTGTGTCATAATTGTTATCACGTCCCTATAAGCAGGTAGGTTGTATGTGGGTTTTTGTTCCTATTGATTTTGATGATTTTGATTATCCAATTGGATGTGTTATTGGAATTTTAAAATATCAATATGCACAAATCTAATTTTGATAACCTCACAACGTCAGAACAGACAAAGCTCTGTGGACCCCCTGACATCTCTGACGCCCCCCTGAGGGGGGCCCGGACCCAAGGTTGGGAACCGCTCTAAATAATCTTTTTTTTTGGAGGGGAAAACTATCAGTTTGCTTTAACCTGGAAAATAGACAGATGAGTGCACACTGAAATATTAACACAGTGATTTTGAATAGGCACATTTATTTAGTATAGTCATGGAGCAGAGCAGTGTTTCCTCTAGGATTTTTTTTTTAAGCCGGGGGTGCAGGACATCACCCTCACTTACGATCTGCTGCTGTGCTGCGTCCGGGTGCAGAGAGCAGCAGCGGAGTGGATTTAAAAAAAAAACAACAACAAAAGACAACACGAGGACGTGTTTACATCTATGGATACATAAAGCAAGGAGACTGTGGCGGGTGGTCCGATTGTCCGACGAGGGAGGGGGGCGCGGGGGTCCGCGTTTGGACCGTATGAGTTCGCTTTTACCGCGCACTGATGTCATGCATGCGCCCTTCGCTCTGTGTGTGTGTGTGTGTGTGTGTGTGAGAGAGAGAGAGAGCGTCAATAACGGTGAAAGAGCGATGGATAGAAAGTGTCTTACAGAGAGATCTCTGCTTTGTTGTAGTTGACAAATGCTTACAGAACACGTGCGAAGTGATGCTGCATTCATGACAACTCGGAAATACGGGACAAAGCCCGTCCCGTATTGATTCAAAACGGGACGCACTATTTTATTTCAAAATACGGAACGATTCCGTATTTTAAGGGACGGGTGGCAACCCTACTCAAAAGGGTACAAACCCTTGTCGCTCCAGGCGTACCTTTTTTAGAGATAATTTTGTACCATTCTGGAACATTTATGTGCCCTTTTTACCCCCAAAAGGTACACACAGGTACTAGAGTACCATAATTGGCCCTATAGACCGAATCGCCTTGTTGTTTACATTCTACTTCCGGGTAGAAAACCAGCACGTAATTTGAATGAGATCAATAGTAACGAACGAGAGTTTAGCTATATATCATATTTTTCACGCCCTATCACCGTTTAGACAAATCAGAAATGATTGAAGAAACATTACTATTTCTGTGTGTGTGTGTTTTGTGTTGCTATGTGTTGTATTTATTCAGTTTGGGGGAATCACGGTGTCTAGAAAGCATCAGTGGCTCAGCTGACAGGGACAGCTAACGGTAGCTAAGCTAACGGCGGTAGCTAAGCTAACACCAGGACATCAGCTGTTAAAACCCTCCCGTTGTGGGACACGACATGAAACTACTCCAGTTAGCTCAGTCATGTTGTAACTCAGATGTCCGCTGGAGAAAATATTTTTTCATGGACTGTTTATTGAGTCACTGAGTTATTAAAGTTCAACAGGTAGCTAACCGTTAGCCCAGCTAATCTCTGATAACTATGACTAATTACAAAAATGTGCACACGTAAATAGTAATGTTTGTCCAATCATTGGTTTTATAGACTTTACAAACATCAGATTAGTCTAAACGGCGATATAGTGACATGAAAAAGTAGATATATATAGTGAAACTCTCGTCCGTCACTATTGTTCGAATGCTGGTTTTCTACCCGGAAGTAGTTGTAAACAACAAGGCGATTCGTCCTATAGGCTACAGTAGGACAGAACCCCTATTTTTCTCTGTGTATGGTGTAAAAGCTAATGTCTGTCAGACTGTAGCAGCTGAAAATGTCCTGAAAAACGATTTCAAGAAAAGAGTGGGAACGCTGACGCTCGGTCCTCAGTCTTCCCGGCACAGCCTCTCTCTGAACACCGCTCCGTCCTGGACCGTCCCGCACCAGAACGTAGACCCGGACCTGGACCTCCAGTCCGACGCCGACACCTCCCACACCGAGACGGCGCCGTAGCCTCCTCCGTCCACCGGCGACCTCGTGACCGACACCTCGGCGCCCGACGACATCACCAGCGCGTCGTCGACCCACCACAGGACGTCCTGCAGCGGCGACGCCAGCCCGGAGAGGACGCAGACCAGCAGGCGAGGAGATCCCGGGTCCTGAGCGATGGAGGAGAGGATCTGAGCGGACGGACGGACGGAGGACGAGGAAACTGGAGGATCTGGAGAACCTGAAGGACTTGGAGAACCTAGAATAGAATAGAAAGACTTTATTGTCCACCGCATTGGAAATTTGTCTTCGGCCTCTCCAAGACAACAAAGCATAAAACAATCAAGCCTTTACTTATTACATATTACTATTTATTCTCCTTGGATGGCACCATATTGTCAATTGCCTCGCGAAATAGTTGATAGTTGTATTTATTTATGCATTCAGATATATGAGATACATTTGTACATCCCATGTTCGATCATGTTCCCTCTGTCTATGTGTGTGGGTGATTGCCTGTATTTCTATGGTGGACTGTAGAAACAGGGGATTAAAGCAGAAGTAAGCGATCCGGTCGTTTTGGCTAATGCTGCGTTCCAGGCAGGCTTTTGAAACCGTAAATTACAGCTTCACGTCACGACTTACGACTTTGTAGCGTTCCAGGCAACCCGTAACTCGTGTTTTTCCGACCTGTTTTACCTGTGAAAGTCACTATAACGGCCACTCGTAACTTCTGACCCGTGAACTCGTACCAGATCGAACTGGTATGACTTCACAGGTCGGAAAAACACGAGTTACGGGTTGCCTTGAACGCACCATAACGTCTTGTCAGCCGATGGAGTTAGCAGCCCCCGCCCTCGTCATGGATCTATTGGTCCTCGTCCCTGCACACACAGCCCTTCATGCCGTTCTCTCTCCTCATTGGATAAAAATTGTAGGATACGAGAAAAGTTTTCTCCTGGGCTCAGAGCAGAGCAGAGTGACTGACAGACCCGTGTTTCGGTCCAAACACTCTATGTAAGTGATTGCTGTCGAAGATATAACTATTTAAGACTTATATTAACACAAAAATATCGCTTACTTCTGCTTTAATAAAGTTTCCTTGACCTTGATACACATAAAAACTGAAATGTTGTGCAAAACAGGCATAGACAACAGCAGCCCTCTAAGGGGTTGCCAGGTGCAGTCAAACAATCATAACATATTCAGAGCTTGTATGGCCTGTGGAATGAAGGATTTCTTAAAAAATGTCCCGGCTCATCCTAGCTAGGAACTCTGAATCTTCGGCCGAATGGGAGCAATTTGAACTCTGAGTTTAAGGGATGTGTAACATCCTCAGATATCTGTCTGGCCATCCTGACAACTGCGGTGTTGAACAGCTCACCGAGTTGACGTTGTAGCTTACCGTCATTTACTATCAAATCAAATCAACTTTATTTGTCCCGGAAGGGAAATTTGTCTTGGGCAAGTGGCGTCATATCAGCTGCTTTGTACTTGCAATACATACATACATACACAATACATACACTACAGTAGTAACAATGGCATACATATCCAAGAAAGCAAAGAGAAAAAAAAAAAGCGGAAAAGCTAGAGGAAAGCTTCTACCTGGAGGATCTGGAGAACCTGAAGGATCTGGAGGATCTGGAAGACTTGGAGGATCTAGAGGACGGAGACACGACTCACTGAAGGTTTTTGTATTTTTACATTTCATCATGAATCCAATATTCATCCACCTCTACACTGCAAAAACTCAAAATCTTACCAAGAATATTTGTCTTATTTCTAGTCAAAACGAATCTCATTCTACTTAAAATAAGACTCATCACATAAAAAGCAGCTTGTTTTTAGACACTTTTTACTTCTTTCAAGCATTTTTTTACTACTTGATAAGTAGAAAAAATTGATAGTGGAGCAAGTTTTTCTAGAAACTTGCTTTCACTGGCAGATTTTTCTACTTATTTCAAGTGAAAAACTACATTACCCATGAGCCTCAGCTCAGCCGCCTCCACACACACCAACCTTCAGTGTCGTTCTGATGACGAACATCTTCATCGTCCACATCGCAGTCGGCCGCGAGTTCACCCGAGTACACGAGCAGCCGAGTCCCTCCGCTGAAGACCACGGAGAAGACGGACGACTGTCCCCTGGTCCACACACACAGACACCTACACACACACACACACACACACACACACACACAGTGTTAAAGGGATAGTTCACCCAAAATTGAAATGTCACTCATTATCTCCTCCCCCTCATGTGGACTAAGGGCTGGGAGAAGTTTCAGAGTCCTCCGTGGCTTCTCTGAGTTACAGGGGGTCTCGGCGTAGCAGTGCATGTCCATATAACGGTTGCAAATGGATACCAACTGTTTTCGTAACAAAAAGACACACCAAAAAACATCCAAATACCTCCATGCTGCTCGTATGTAATGTCCGTCTTGTATTGAAGCCCCGAAATGCGAAATTGTCCCCCAAAAAATTAAATAAGTCTATTTTTCAAGCTTGTTTGTAGCGGAAACTCCTCTTCCCGGTTCGTCCAATTTGACGAGAGGAGCTTCGAGAAGCTTCCACTACAAAACTTGAAATATAGACTTATTAAATTTTTTTTTCGCATTTTGGGGCTTCAATACAAGACAGACATTACATACGAGCAGCATGGAGGTATTTGGATGTTTTTCGGTGTGTCTTTTTGTTAAGAAGACAGTTGGTATCCATGTGCAACCGTCATATGGACATGCACTGCTACGCCGAGACCCCCTGTAAGTCAGAGAAGCCACGGAGGACTCTGAAACTTCTCCCAGCCCTTAGTCCACATGAGGGGGAGTAGATAGGCTAATGTGTGAAATTTCAATTTTGGGTGAACTATCCCTTTAAAGCAGCAGGTTATCATTAATCATTATCATCTTCAGCATCGGCCTGTGTGGAGTCTCACCCCAAGAGGATGATAAAGGTCAATGAGTCCATCCTGAGGACTCTGTCTCCAACACTCAGCAGTGGGACAGTCCCGGTCCTGTTCGTACCTCTGGTTGATGCTGAAACACACGGTTTGTTCTTGAGTCACATGATGTTAAAGGTAAATCTAAACCTGTTCATCGTGGGTTAAATGTAATAAATCATGTTTCATCCTCAGTAAAACTCCTGCAACCAAGTTTTCTTACCTTAGTGATATTTGGAGATAATTAAAAGTCATAACAAGGTTATTTTTCCTATATTCATAATAATAATAGTATATTTTATTTCATAGACGCCTTTCTGTTACTCAAGGACATTTTACAATGAATAAAAGAAAGTGCAAAACAAACAATAAAAACCACAAGAGGTAGCCTACACAAGATTAAAAACAGGTTAAAATTAGACACTGCAATTGAATCAAAAGGCAATAATCTTGAACAGGAGGTGGGTTTGAGTATGGATTTACAGCTTAGCTATTCTTATAAAGGAAGATTATTAAAAGTCCAAAAGTTAATTAAAACTCTTCTTAATTAAAATTTTTCTTTAATAATTTACTAGTTCTTTTACCTTACATTATAGTTTTGATCATTGTGATTTTTTTTCTATCCTTAAACATGGAAGCAGATTCTTAATAATAAAACTTGTTATGTTTTTAATAAAACTTCATGATGACAGTTGTTACATTGAATTCATGTAGCTGACTTTTCAGCTTTTAATTAAAAACCAAACTTAGTTGTGTTTTAAGTCTTTAATTATAAAAAGTTTGATAACCTGGTCTTCTTCTTACCTTTGCTGCCGTGGCTCTGGCGCGTGCTGCTGCTGCTGCGGTCGCGTGTCAAAGGAGATGTTTGGAAAACGGTCACGTGACGAAACCGTTGGAGCAGAAAACCCCGCGCGGTCTCCAGAGGAGCCGCTGCTCTGGGATCAGACCAACCGACCGACCGTTACTTCAGTTACAGGACACAAAAACAGGAAATTTCATCTCTCTCTGCTGTTTTTCACTGAAGTCGCTGGAAAAACAAACTCAACGACACAGAAACTGAACAACAACATCAACGTGTTTCTGTCAGAGGTCGTTTAATGTGTTTTATTAAGTCACAGTTTAACTAGAAGCATGGCAACTAATCACTGTCATTGTTTTTATTCTTCGCTGCTCTTCATCTTTGTATATAGGCCTACTGTGTGTTGTCTTATTATGTGTTTTGTGAAGCACTTTGTGACTTTGTGCTGCGAAAAGTGCTATATAAATAAAGAATTATTATTATTATTATTAATTTACAGATTTTTTCTTCAAACTTACATATATATATAAACTCTAGGGCTGCCCCCAAATAGTCGACCAAGCACTGGTCGATCAAAAAATCATTAGCCGACCAAAATTTCATTGGTCGATTGGTTGCAGGAAAAAAAAAAAAAACATTTGGAGCCGTGTCTTGTCAAAATTAAGTCAAAATCAATGACTGACCTGTATATGAAAGGCTATGGGGCTTTTATTTTGAAGGGCAAGATACAGACACCTATTTTTTTTTTCCTCGGAGGGGGGGGGGGTCGATTAGTCGACTAATCGCCATAAGTGACGACTACTGGTCGACCAACAAAATCTTTGGTCGGGGGCAGCCCTATTAACTCGGAGTTTTTCTTTCCTTTCTGCTCGTTAATAATCTACTTAAGAACACCAACTTTAGTTTTACAGTGGATTTACAGACTTTAGCTTCAATGCTATTAGCCGCTATGCTAGTCATGGTGCGTTCAGGTGTGTTCGGAAAGTCAGAACTTCTGAGCACAGAGTTGGAAAGAATTCAAGATGGCGGCTGCTAATCCTCACATCAGCGGTTTAATTTCTCCAGTAATTGTTTGACATTCATTCATTCAGACATGTTCATAACATAACACTGTTCAGTTCTTCTCCCTACATCTTCATACACCGTTGTTATCAGAACAGTGTTGCGAACATTTAGTTTTCGTGAACGTTACATGTCACGTCACATGTTTTTCAACTGGAAAGCTGCTCACCTATTATATGGCAAGCAGATTTAACATTTAAAAGCTATGTTTGACTATCCGGAATTAACATTGTAGATATCAACAACGTCTTTCTGACTTGTCGTAATTACATTTTGAATAGTTGGATTTTTTTATTCAAGATATCTGTAATTCAGTTTTGCCGAGTCAAAAAAGAATATTTCAGATATCCGCAACTACGTTCTTCCTATAGGACAAATGACGTCACTTTAACCATTCATGTGTATGGGGTTTGTCATTACAGATATCTACAATTCAGTTGCAGATATCCGCTATGTGAATTACGGATATCTGTAACTGAATTACGACTATTACGAATTCCAGTTTGAGATATCTACAATGTCATTTCGCCTAGTCAAAACTTAATTTAAGATATCTGAAAAGGGACATGTAGATATCTTTAATTGAGGTGAATTAAAGATATCTTGAACTGGAATTATGACTAGTCAGAATCAAATTGTAGATATCTCAAACTGGAATTAGTACTAGCCGTAATTCAGTTACAGATATCCATAATTCACATAGCGGATATCTGCAAGTGAATTGTAGATATCTGTAATGACAAATCCCATACACATGAATGGTTAAAGTGACGTCATTTGTCCTATAGGAAGAACGTAGTTGTGGATATCTGAAATGACTATTGTGGATAGGAAGAATGTAGTTGCGGATATCGTAAATATTATTTTTGACGAGGCAAAACTGAATTACAGATATCTGCAACATGTATCCAGTCTGGCTTTTAAATGTTAAAATGGCTTGACATACACCTCAGATTTACGTCATTCAGAGCTCCGAGCTCCAACGTCAATGAAATACACCGTTAATATCAAGTCAATACAGGTTTGTACAGCTTTTTAAAGTTGTTATAAATTATTTAGGCTATATTATTGACAGAGGAGCAGGCATAGATATACAGTAGATGCCGCCTCTGACGCTGCTGTCCATTGGAACGATACGTCAACGCGGCCGCCATCTTGGGTCGGGTATATATCATGGATCTATTATAAGATTACATCCATGGTATAGTATATCTATGGGGTTTGCCATTTAAAGAAAGACTGGACCGGGACCAGGTTCTGGTGGAGAACCAGGTGAACCGGAAGTCCAGTGAACAACAGGTGCACTGAGGTCAGGTGACTAATCAATAATAATAATTTTTAAAAAGTAATAATAATAATCAAAGCATGCATATTTGATTGATTTGAAAGCAGTTGATGGTTAAATGTGACGCTCTTTGTGTGTCATTAGAATATAAAATCATTACATTAAATCACATTAATAAGAGCTGTTACTGTAAATGATGAACAAATAGAGAAACTCATACATGTTCATTATAGGCCTATAGAATAATTTGATTCTACAGATATACATATATTAGTCCTATAGAATGATTTAATTAGAATAGAGCAATATTGAGTGTTTGTCATTGGGTCTTTTCATGAAGCTCTTCTTGTCTGTGGCAGCTAAATAGTAAATGGACCCTTTAACACCTGTGAAGCACGTTACACTGATGCAGCTGTGGCTTCAGTATCTTGTCCAACTTCCACATCTGGACCGGAGGAGCCGGTGGGAATCGAACCAGCTGCTCCACCAGAGACTGAACCCAGATCAGATCTCAACAGAAACTGAACAGACGAGGTGTATCAAAGTCAAGAAGAAACGTTTATTGATTATTGTTTGTTGTTGCATTCACTGACAGACTGAAACCTCGTTAAAAACACAACAGAGAAAAATACAAAGTGAGTCTGAAGCTGAGACTTGAGAGTAGGGACGTCACGATTATAGATTTTCTTTGTACGATTATTGGCAGAGAAATAATCACGGTATTACGATTATTATCCATTAGTTTATTTCACAGCATATAGCTAAATGTGTACTAATTATTACTAATTATTTACACTAAATATTTTATATCTACTATTAATATATAACCAATTATTAATCCTCCAGGGGAAGTGTTTTAAATAGTCATTAATTATTATCTCTACCAAATGTTTAAAGGGATAGTTCACCAAAAATAAAAAATTTCACTCATTATCTACTCCCCCTCATGTGGACTAAGGGCTGGGAGAAGTTTCAGAGTCCTCCGTGGCTTCTCTGAGTTACAGGGGGTCTCGGCGTAGCAGTGCATGTCCATGTAACGGTTGCAAATGGATACCAACTGTCTTCGTAACAAAAAGACACACCAAAAAACATCCAAATACCTCCATGCTGCTCGTCTGTAATGTCCGTCTTATATTGAAGCCCCGAAATGCGAAATTGTCCCGAAATGTATTTATTTTTCAAGCTTGTTTGTAGCGGAAGCTCCTCTTCCCGGTTCGTCAAATTTGGACGATTTGGACCATTTGCAACCGTTATATGGACATGCACTGCTACGCTGAGACCCCCTGTAACTCAGAGAAGCCACGGAGGACTCTGAAACTTCTCCCAGCCCTTAGTCCACATGAGGGGGAGTAGATAATGAGTGAAATTTCAATTTTCGGTGAACTATCCCTTTAAGCTTCATTTAATTGTTTGTTTTTTTTATCACAAATGTCACGTTAACATTTAAATTCCTACCAATTGTGCGTTACGTTACCAGTATTTCTTACATTTACCTTCACTTTGGTGCACATCTGCCTCCGTGTTTCCAACTTAATCTTTTTTGGAAAGTGACGGTATTTAGGAATCTTTACGATTAATTAATTAATTGTGGCGTTTAATACCGTTATTTATTGTAAAAACACGTAATCATGACATCTCTACTTGAGAGTTGGCTCCGTCTGGACCAGAACCAGGACCGGGACCAGATCAGGCCTCGATGAATCCAGGGGTCTTGTCCCCCCCTCCCTGACTGATGCCGCAGTAATAAACAGCAGCGTCTCTGTGGTCGGAGCGGCGCAGCAGCAGAGACCCGTCCGCGGCCGCCGCCACCTTCTCCGGGCCGAGGCCGGCGCCGAGCTTCACCGTGGACCCGTCGGCGCTGGACTTGACGGTGAGGAGCATCTGGGGGCCGCCCCCCCCCACCGTCCTGTACCAGCTCAGCGTGGAGTTGTCGGCAGCGCAGGCGTCGTCCAGCAGGGGGCAGCGCAGCCTGGCGTCCTCCCCGAGCCGCACCGTCACCGTGGAGACCAGGGGCAGCGCCGCGGCGACGGCGGGGGGGGCTCGGAGCCCCGCCCCCCAGAGACCTGCACAGCAACAACAACAACAGACAGTTTACAGCAGGTGTGTCGAACTTCTTTTAGTTCAGTATAATACAAGCATCATAACCTTTTTCCTCTTTAGTGCAAAGAAGTACTTCATTAAAGGGATAGTTCAACATTTAGTCAGATCCATATAAATATCTTGGCATCTGGCTAAATTTCAAGCATCATATCTACTTGTCAAAAAAACTGAAATTCATTGTGAGTTCAAATCTTGCTTTTCTGTCACTGCCCGCAAGCGTCTAGTTAATAGCTTATTTTTATCACAGCTTGACTATGGCGATACTATCTATAGGACTGCTTGTCCGACCACCCTAGCAAAACTGGATCCCATTTACCATGCTGCTCTGAGATACATAACAGGCTCAGCCTTCAGAACCCACCATTGCACTTTATACACACTTACAGGATTTTCTTCCCTTAAAGCAGAAGTAAGTGATATTTTTGTGTTAATATAAGTCTTAAATAGTTATATCTTCCGACAGCAATCACTTACATAGAGTGTTTGGACCGAAACACGGGTCTGTCAGTCACTCTGCTCTGCTCTGAGCCGAGGAGAAAACTTTTCTCGTATCCTACAAGTTTTATCCAATGAGGAGAGAGAACGGCATGAAGGGCTGTGTGTGTAGCCAAGGGATAAACGTTCTTGCTTCAAATACTCAATCTCAGAACTTTTAGTCACCAGCTGCACCTGTGACAATTAACTTAATTCTGTAATTGTGCTGCTTGTTTTTGATATCTGATGTCTCTTGTTACCTTGATATGTTTGCTTGTATCTGTATTTCCTCAGGACATCCTCGAAAAAGAGATTTTTTTTATCTCAATGGATCATTCCTGAATACATAAAGGTTAAATAAAATTTTTAAAAATCCTCATAATCCCTATAGTCACAGCAGTAGGTTCATCACCTGTAATTATCGGTGCATTGTGTTCACTGAGCAGCTCACGTCTCTGCCCCGTGGATCTCAAAACAATATGCACCGATAATCAAAGGAAATGAACCTACTGCTGTGACTATAGGGATTATGGTGAGAGGAGGATCTGATAGATGTTGAAATTCTCTGGTTTCTTTGTTCCTTTATGACAATAAACTGAGTCTCTCTTTGGTTTGTGGACAAAACAAGACATTTGAGAACGTCGTCTGGTGGTTTGGGAAACACTGATTGATGTTTTTCAAATTTTTTTAACATTTTATTAAACCAAACAACTAATCGATTGATCGTTTAAATAATCAACAGATTCAACTAAACTAAACAACACTAAGTACTAACCATAAATAAACGGGTCCAACACTCGCTTTGCTATTTCCAACATAAGAGAATATTTATATTTCTCCAGTATTAAACTCTTTAATTAATTCTGTCTGACACATGGACGACATTATTATATTTTCCAGTAAATCCTGATGAATTAGATTCAGTTTCCTCCAGACGCCTCACTGAGACGTTTTTAATCCTCCTGAGTCTGACAGGAAGTTTCCCTCTGACGGGATTTTCTGTATAAAATCCCCTGAAGTGTCAGAACCAATCAGATAAAAGGATGAAGTGAAGGGGACTAGACTCACCGCCGCCGCCGACAGAGACCAGGACCAGACCGAGCATCATCCTCATCCTCATCCTCATCCTCATCAACTGACAGAGGAACTGACACCGAGCAGCTGAGTGTCGGTGTCAGTCACAACAACAGCTGACAGCTCCACAGGAGGGGGGCGGAGTCAACTCTGACTTCCTGTCCAAAACAAAAACTGACAAACTGTCAAAGATATTCTTCAATAAATGGAAAGATCCTCCATGAGAGGCTGCTCCAGTGATAGAAACGGTTTCACTTCCTGTCTCTCTAAATGGGCGTGGCCAACCGTCACTCCACCTCGTCTGTGATCGTGTGTGTGGATTTACACAATTTGTAGGCAGGGCCGTTGCTAGGAATTCTGGGCCCCCTTAAAGAATACTAAAGTGGGCCCCTCCCCCTAACTTTTCCTTTTTTTTTCTTAGACTACGTATGTATTATCGTTTTTTATTTAGCCTTCTTTGTTTTGATGCTAATGCAGCATTACACTGCAAAAACTCAAGTATCTTAGCAAGAATATTTGTCTTATTTCTAGTAATTTCTGTAATTTCTAGTCAAAACAAATCTCATTATACTTAAAATAAGACACATCATATTAAAAGTAGCTTGTTTTTAGACACTTTTTACTTCTTTCAAGCATATTTTCACTTGGAATAAGTAGAAAAAATCTGATAGTGGAGCAAGTTTTTCTTCCTTATTACAAGCACAAAAAACTTACTTTCACTGGCAGATTTTTCTATTTATTGTGAATTTAAGTGAAAATTATCTAAAATTTTTAGGTGATGAGTCTTATTTTAAGTGGAAAGAGATTAGTTTTGACTAGAAATGAGACATTTGGACAAGAAATAAGACAAATATTCTTGGAAAGATGTTGAGTTTTTACAGTGTACTATGAGTATTAGTCAGGGTCTTACGCAGAATAAATCAGTCATACAAAGATTAGACTACTGGGGGTTTTTCATGGGCCCAACTGGGCGCTGGGCCCCTAGAGTTATCATCACCTTTCTCCCCTATACAACGGCCCTGTTTGTAGGTAGATGAAAGTGAGATGTTTATATTTTCTTATGATAACATTAAATATTTACACTACTAACAGTCATATTTAGCATGACAAAAATAATTTAAATCATTTTCACGGGAGTTCGCGGCCGTTTGTTTGACGTTGCCTAGGAGATCTGTGCCAAATCTGGCGAGAGTGCGTCGGACAGGTCTTGAACAAAGTGGATTTTCTCCTGATGTGTCCGTCTGAAAATTGCCATTTTGGTGTCAAACTGTTCAGAAGAGATGTGGCTTGTGAAAAATGAGTCCAAAATTTACTTCAGTGACTGTGGGGAGAAACACTCGACCATAATCTGTGTTCACGTTCAATTTTCCCATTGGAGTCAATACACTCTATGCTGCCTCTGGTCTCCCTAAAGGGAAAGAAAAGAAAAGTTTCAAATAAAACTGAAAAATCATTTAAAGAAAAAACCAAAGGGCCACTGTCTGCTGCAGCATGAGTAGGCCTATGTGAGAGAAACATAACGTCCAATGAAAAATGTCCAGTTTCAGCATAAAAAGGTGGTTTTTATTTGACCAGAAAAAGAACAAAGAAAATCCCACTGTGCGTCTCCCGCTCAGTAAAAAAAAGAAAACATTTGCCCACCCAGGTGCATGCTGGTCCCTCACCGTAGCCCGATTATATTCTCAGGGGCCCCCAACGTGCCCAAATGAAATAAAAACACAAATGATAAACAGGGAAACACCTTAACTAAACAAATAATACACTAACAGGATATTAGCAGCTAATCAGAATTAAATCAAATAAATAAATTCTGAATAATCAAATCTAAATACTAAACTAAACAAAAACTAAATACTAACAATACTAAACAACAATACTAAAGCCTGACCATGGACAAAGACTGCAAATTAGCTGAAGCTAGACGCCTTATATGCAGCACATTTTTTTGCATGTGACCTGCCCAAACAAACCGTCTTTGCTGGAAGAGAGTCAAAGACGGTTTATAAACCATTTATTGAATATCTTTGAGAGAGTCTAGCAGCAGGAAACGGTTCGGGTCTCCTCCAGGAGCAACAAAGAGTTTGAGTAAAATGTCTGAGGTGGAGTTTCTGAGAGGATTCATCACCGAGAGACTGAAGTGTTCTAAAACTTGAACTTGCGTGTTTGTTTGATGAAGTACGCAGGAGACGTTCAATTACAAAATTTTCCAAAATTTATTTATAAAAGAATCACCTAGGAGAAGAGATCGTGTACAGAGCTCCGGACCAGACTAAGTTTCCCTGACCAACATGCCGCAGCAGCATCAGTTCACGAAGTCTGATGCTGTCTCCTGTCCCTGTCCGGTTTTATAGTTACTGATTACACAAATGCAAGATATGATGTTATTGATGTAATGTGCATTCTCATTGGCTGGAGTCCAACACGCCATCCTGCAGTGTTTAATTCCACTTTCACGCCTTGTCCCGGTCAACTGCTGATAGCTCCTATCAAGCAAAGAAACAGACAGAGAAAAGGACAGAGACACACAACCCCCCGCATTCGTCAGCTTTCCCCTGCGTCAGCTGACTATCACAGTTAGGTAGGAAGACCAGATATCCCAATTGTTTATCAAACAACCAGTAGCCTACACTCAGTCCCTGTGTGTATCTGCTACTTCCCCTGTCATGTGTATGTCATTCTCTGGGCTGTAAGAGCAAAACACAGTAATTACACCAATTATAGAAAAGTTGATTCCATGCTTCATTATTAATCTGTTTGTCACGAGCTTATCATATGTCTAAGGCAAATGTCAATATCCCAAACATTAGCCTATAGCAATATACGATTTTGGAGTAAAAAAATAAATTATCAGTTTTATATGATTAATTTGTTAATTATTTTATCCAAATTTTATATACATAAATCAAAATTTTCTGGTAAGAAGCCAAACTTCTTGGAACTGTCTGCATATGTTGGTCAATATATCTCCTCCCTCTGTGATTGTGAGAATAAAAAAGCTGTTAAAACGTATGATCTTTGTAAGCTTTACAAAATATGTATTTAAGTTTATGTTTTTTCTGTCTTGCTGTCATCCCCTGGCGTATTTGTGATGGTTTGGTTGTGTATTAATGTTGTAGGCTACACTTATTTCATCTAACTGTATTCAGTCTTGTGTATAGCTACTCTTGTTAATAAAGTTGTAAAAAGAAAAAAAAAAAAGACTGGTGGATCGAGGCACGTGACCTGCCCAAACAAACCGTCTTTGCTGGAAGAGAGTCAAAGACGGTTTATAAACCATTTATTGAATATCTTTGAGAGAGTCTAGCAGCAGGAAACGGTTCGGGTCTCCTCCAGGAGCAACAAAGAGTTTGAGTAAAATGTCTGAGGTGGAGTTTCTGAGAGGATTCATCACCGAGAGACTCATCGCCGCCTCCCAGGAAATCTCCGCGGCCGTGGACAGAGTCGTAGCCGGCTACGAGGCGGAGGCTTCGGGCTTCAGACAGGAGATCGAGCGGCAGAGGAACCTGCTGGATGTTCTCCTGCAGCCTCGAGTCCTTCTCAACAAAACCGGTTGGTGATTCACTTTTTTTTTTAATCCATGGACCTCAAAGTTGTGGTTTGTAGAGTTTAGTTTTAGTTTAGATTATTTAGTCTATAGCAGCAGTGGTTAAAAGAATAGTAGTTCACCCAAAATTCAAATTGCTCTCATTATCTAGGAACTCCCCCTCACGTGGACTAAGGTCAAATATCCTGGAAAATGATTTATCACAGCTACTGTTACGCCTCTGTAGGGCGGAGAAGATACACAGTGACAACTTTTGTGTTTATGTCGCTACTGTAACTGCTCCATAGCAATTTATTTCACACATATAATATAAACACAGAACAACACAACGACTACGGTACTAACGAAAACAGTTACAACGGCTACTCTACATAACGTTCATCAAGACGACAACAACGAAACATTAAACATTAATTAATTACACTAACGGCAAAAACTACGGTAAAAAATGGTAAAACTAACACTCACACACATTTAACAAGCAACAGCACCCAAGATAAACAACAATATTTACTATTTCTAGCTTTTTCTTTACCTGTAGGGCGGAGAAGATACACAGTGACAACTTTTGTGTTTATGTCGCTACTGTAACTGCTCCATAGCAACAGAAGCCCATGACAACAGCCCACTGCCTCGCGCCCCACAACTCAACATTCTAAAATGATAACAGTTAGTTAATAAATAAAAATGAAACAAAATAAGAAAAAAATAATACTAATACACTATATACATGTTTGAAATACATTTTTACGGCCTCCTACACACTTCCCAACAAAATATAATGTCGTCCCGACATTACCATGAAGTTAACACTGACAAATTAACCCAAGACAATTTTCCACATTTTTTTTTTTTTTTTTTTACATTCTCTTATCAACTTGGAACTGACGATCTTCTGTGATGCACAAGTAGTAAAGGTCAAAGGTCACTGAATCCATATTCACAGAACCAATGTCCCTGCATTGTGACTGGTCTCTGTGTGAACAGTCCATAACAGTCCATAAACAGTCCATCAGCTGTAGAAAGTCCATGACTTGTCCATGGCAACACCGTGTAGAAACAGTCCATAATGTTGTTCATGACAACAGCTTGTGAAAAGTACATTCATTGTCCATGGCAACAATCTGTGCAAACAGTCCTTATGTTGTCCATGTGTAAACAGTTCATACTGTAGCAACAGTCCGTGTAAACAGTTCATACTGTATATTGTTCATAGCAACAGTCAGTGTAAAAAGTACATGTCTAGGGTATGGCAACAGTCCATGTGAACAGTCCATATGTTGTCCGTGGCAACAGTCAAACTTGTTAAGTCTGTAGGCTCACATTTCGCTGGAGTCCATACATGGAAGGAGACTGGAAATAGTATGGCTGGAGCGGTGGCAGCCATGGGGCCAGTCCAGGTGCGTGGTACACAGACAACATCTGAGGTGTTGGCTGCACACTGTAGCAGGAAGAGATGCCAAGCTGGTCGTAGGTCAAACGTCTCGGTGGATGTCTCTGTCTTGCTGGTAGCTGATATGATGTCTCCTCAGATTCCGCAGCAGCACTCGACGAGGAGGAAGGAGAGGCTTCATCAGGCACGTTTCCTGTAGGTGAGTCTGTTTCCTCTCCAGGCAGGCTTTCAGCAGGTGCACTCAACTCCTCCGGCGGCTCTCCTCGGGAAGACTGCGCTGGTGATGGAGATGGAGCTGGTGTTCCAACTCTGTCCTCTACTAGTCGGTGCTCCTGTTCATGCTCAGTCCCAGATTCAATCTCTGTCTCATTCCTTTCTCCTGGCAGTCTGGGATCTGGAAGTGGCTTGTAATGAAGTTCATATTCATCATCACTTTCCTCATCAGATTCCTGAGCTTTGGATACAGGCCGGCGTTCTCTTTTTTGTTTCTCCTTGTCATTTTTAACAAGCTCTGGTTGTTTTTCAAAGGGCAAGTAGTCACAGGGCATTAGCAGATTTCTATGCAGAACTCTGGAGCGGGTTTTACCTTTCTCTGGTCTTATTTCATATATTGGCAGATCAGGACCCATCTGTCTCACTACTGTATGAACTATGTCCTCCCAATAGTTCCTGAGTTTACCCGTTCCACCCCGGGGTGTTAAGTTTTTAACCAAAACACGATCTCCAGGTTGCAGCACTGAACTCCTCACTTTTGTGTCATAATACCTTTTACTCCTTTCTGCAGCTTTTTGGGTATTTTGGTTCACGATGGCGTATGCTTCCTCCATGCCCTTTTTCCACTTCTCCACATATTCTCGCTGGTCACTAGAGCCTGACTCTGCATGCAGTCCAAAGAACATGTCGACCGGGAGCCTTGGTGACCTTCCATACAAAAGGTAAAATGGTGAGTAGCCAGTCACTTCACATTGTGTGCAATTATAAGCATATACCAGTTTGTTCAGGGAGTCTTTCCAATTTGATTTCTGTGTCTCAGTCAGTGTTCTAAGCATCTGCAACAACGTTCTGTTCATCCGTTCCACCTGACCGTTCCCCATCGGGTGATAGGGTGTTGTTCTCGACCCAGTGACTCCGCTGAGCTGCTTTAACTGGCTGAACAGCTGATTGTCAAACTCTCCTCCTTGATCGTGGTGGATGCGAGAGGGAAAACCAAACTTCAGGGCAAAGTCATTGAAGATGAGGTTTGCAACAGTCTTTCCTGACTTTGATGTAGTGGCGTATGCTTGCACAAAACGTGTGAAATGGTCAACAATAACAAGGATATATTCATATCCACCTTTGCACCGGTCAAGATGAAGAAAGTCTATACATACCAACTCAAACGGCTGTGTTGTCACAATATTTGTTAGAGGAGCTCTGGTGTTGTGGCATGGCTTCTTCTGTTTCAGACACACACATTTTCTCATAACGTACTCCTCTACCTCTTTCTGCATATAAGGCCAGTAGAACCGGTCCCGTATGAGTGACATTGTCCTGTCTGCACCTTGATGGCCCATTTCATCATGCAATTCCTTCAGCACTGTACTCTTGTGTACTTCTGGTAAGACCAGCTGTTTTCTATTTACTGTTTTTCTGTACAACACTCCATCTGTGCTCATCTCTAATCTGTCCCACTCTCTGAAAAGACGGATGGCTTGGGAGGAGAGTTGTTTCAGTTCTGGACCTGATGGCTTTTGCTCTGTTAGTTTACATTGAATCACTGGCCCAATAACCAAATCATTCCTCTGATCTTCTCTGATCTGGTCTGTTGTTAGTGGTGTGACAGGAGGTTTAAGAGTCACTGTTGCACAACTTGCTGAGATGCCCATGGACCATGACACGCTGGATTCATCCTGATTTTCAACTGCATGTGAAGCTGCACCAATTGCCTCATGTGACATTTCCTCCGAGCACTCTTTCATGAATGCCTCCATATCTATGGGCATCCTAGACAGGCTATCTGCGTCAATATTTTCTTTACCAGGGCGATATTTAATTGTGAAGTGGAAATCAGCTAGTTCTGATACCCATCTACACCCTGTTGCATTCAATTTAGCAGTAGAAAGTACATATGTGAGAGGATTATTATCACTATAGGCGGTGAAAGATGGTGCATAATACAGGTAATCACGAAACTTTTCTGTGATTGCCCATTTGAGAGCAAGAAACTCTAGTTTGCCTGAATGCAAGTGATAATTTTTCTCAGCTACAGTCAAAGTGCGAGAACCATATGCAATTACACGGAGCTTTCCATTCTGCTTTTGATACAATACTGCACCTAATCCCTGATTGGAGGCATCAGTATGGAGTACGAATGGCTGTGAAAACTCCGGGAAGCCCAGGACAGGAGGCTGGGTTAGACAGCCTATCAACTGCTCCAATGTTGACTGATGCACATCTGTCCACTCGATAGGTTTGCTGGATGGAACTCCTTTGCTGTTTCGCTTTGCTTGCCTCTTCCTCCTTTTATCTTGCAGGCTTTCGGTTTCTGTAGGTCCTTTGAGCAAGTCATACAGAGGGCTAGCAATTTTTGAAAAGTCCTTAATATACTGTCTGTAATAACTCAACAGTCCTAACACTGCTCTTAACTCACCGACAGTACGTGGCTGTTTGTTTTTTAGAGCTGTCACTGCAGCAGTATCGGCGGGATCTATCCTGCTGCCCTCTGCTGACACAATCCTGCCGAGGTACCGTACTTGCTCTTTAAACAGGTCACATTTTTTTGGTTTTAGTCTTATTCCGTTCTCTCTCAGACGCTGCAGTACTTTTCTCACATCGTTGACATGCTCCTCAAATGTTCTGCTAAACACGAGAACATCATCAAGGTAAGGCACACATATTCTGTCTCTCAATCCCTCCAAGCACTCTTCCATGCAGCGCTGAAATGCTGCAGGCGCATTCATGAGTCCAAATGGGATCCGCACCCACTCATACAGGCCCCAGGGAGTTACAAAAGCTGTAAGATGTTTACTGTCCTTGCCCATAAACCCCTGGTGGTATGCCTTACCCTGGTCCAGTAATGAAAAGAGTGTGTTCCCACCCAGACTGTCCATGATGTCCTGTACTCTGGGGATGGGGTGGCGATCTGGATGAGTCTTTTTGTTGAGTTCCCTGTAGTCGATACATAAGCGGAGTGTGCCATCTTTTTTTCTCACACAGACTATGGGAGAAGAATAGGATGAAGTGGATTTCTCCACCCACCCCTGCGCTATCAGGTCCTGTAAATAGTCTTTCATTTCTTGGTATAAAGGCTTTGGGACTGACCGATATACCTGTGACACTGGTTCATTGTCTCTCAGTGAAATGTTCATCTGCAGGTTTTCCACACATCCTATATCATCATCTGACTTAGAGAATGATTGTGATTCTTCTCTTAGCATCTGACTAACAGCTTTTCTTTGATGTTCATTCAGGTGAGCTAGATTGACAGGAGGGTCCCATTGGTCACAGGTGGCAGTGTCCTCACTGGAGCTCTGAGCTTGGATCTGGTGGACTGATGCAGCGGATGGGCAATCTGACCTGAAGATGTCGGCAGGATAAACTGATCTAACTGACTGTACTGTGCCAATAATTGTTCTTCCTGGCAAAGTAATGTCACAGCTAGCTGAATTCTGCACACTGACCACAATTTTTGGGGTCATTCCTGCCTTTACTGATATCAAGGTGTCGTAAAATTCAAGTCCTTCAGGCCACTGTGGGTTCACTTGAGGCTCAAAAATCAAAAAGTTGTCTTCCTTAAAAGGTGGAGCCTGGACCCTACACTCAATCTGGACAGAGCTGCATTTAGGCACACTGACTCTCTCATTTACTGTCCTCACAGTGTATTCACGTGGCTGCCCTGCACTCACTGCACTAATAAAGGCTTTTGCTTTATTCTTCCTGAGTTGAGGGAAAGCTATCATTACTGTCTTCAAAAGTTTTTCTTTGTCTCTGTGTCTTGACCGATCCAGTACTTTGTTTATTACTAGGTGTTCAATGACATTAAACCCAATGATGGGACAAGGCTGTTGACTGCCTTTTAACACTAGCATGGGTATAAACAACTCTTCATCATTAGCAGTGAGTTTAAAGCTCACTTCAAGCCAACCAATGTATGGCATTCCTGTTCCATTAGCTGCTTCTATTTGCAAGGGGTGAGTTGTGTCAATTATCTCAGCAACATTTCTTAACTGTACATCAGGCAAATAACTCTCTTTCCAGATCTCATCTATAGCACAAATTTGTGAGCCTGTGTCCCAAAGTGCCTGAAATTGCTGCTGATGCAGGAAACACCTGATTGTACACTTGTTTCCTACTAACTCCCTCACAGTGGATGTTTTAACTTGGTCACTAACTCTTCTGTGCTTGGACTCCCCACATGACTGATTTCCCTGTTCCCTAATAGTTGCACATGTATATGGCTCACAGTAACTTTTATGTGCACAATAGTGGGACCTTTCTGAACTGCAAGTTGCTCCTTGTCCCATGGAAGCAACTCTCATTAGTTTAAAGAGCTCTCCCTCTCTGGTCTTGGCAGTCTTGGCATTTTACATCCAGCACGGAAATGTTCACTACTTCCACACCTAAAGCAATGCTGGCAGTATTCTTCTCCTGCTTGTGTGCAAGCAAAACACCTGGGGCGTGGACGTGGTGCTGGGTAAGATCGCTGGGGTGCAAACCTTTGCTGGAACTGCGCCGTTTCCCTCACATGTGCAGGTCCCTGTGTTGGTCGGTACTCTTGTGCTGCTGTTGACGGTTGCTGGTGGTAGAACTGCATGTAGTTTTGAGCAGGGTTCCAAGACGGTGGCTGGGGGGGTGCAGGTGCAGACTGTTGGATAGTTTCTTTGATGTGGGAAACCTCAGCTCTCAGATCTTTCAGCAACACCATGTCAGAGCGCAGTTCTTTAATTTCTGAGAGGAGATCAGGGGAAATAGTGGTTGAACTGTGCTGGGGAATGTTTTTCTTTTCAACTCGGGGTTCACTTGACTGGACAGTGTTCACATGAGTTCCTCGTGGTGGGGCTGAATGTTTCTTTTTGTCCTGTCTCTCCTTTTCATTAGCACATGCAGTGTTCACCTTTTCCAGTAGTAGCTCGTCTGACGTATTTGTCTGCAGGAGATAAGGCTGGAGATCACTTTTAACATTGTCATTTTGCAGGCCAGTCAAAACAGTATGCATGAAGAGACTCTGGACTAGTGCTGGGTCATACTTGAGACTTGATTCAACCTCTTGCGAAGCAAACAGAATTTTCTGTCTCAGGTCCATTGCTCTGATCAGGAAATTTTGTGGTGTTTCTTTATTACTCTGGACTTCAGAAGTGAGTTGCTTGTACAGTTCTGTGGCATTTCTCTCTTGGTAATGAGACCTCAAAATTCTACGAAGGGCAGGCAATGTCAGGTTTTCTTTCCCTTCAAGGTAACTCCTTAACTGCAGACCTGGTGTGATGGCACGGATTACTGCATCTGTGATTTCTGACTCTGGGTATCCTTTGCTGAGCCCATTTTCAATTTGCCTGGCCAAGCTGGAGAAGGTGAGTCTGTCTTTTTGTCCAGGCTCCCCTATTAGGCCTGATATTTTAAAGTCTTTGCGCCACAGAGAGCCATTTGGTGATGCTGGAGCCATGGCCTGTACTGGGACGTTTGAATGCAGAGGAGGGGTCAGGCTATTCACCATCAGGTCATGCATTGCTCTCTCCTTTTCTCGCAGTGACAGTCTTAGTGCCTCTACTTCCCTCTGGAGGCTCTCCTGTTCTCCACTCAGATTCAGAGCATCACCTGCACTCTGCTCTTTGGTCATTTGTATTTTGTTAATAATGTCCTGGGCAATAAGAAGATCAGACATGCCCTCATCTTCCAGATCAGCCAGTTCGTCCCGTTCCAGGTATTTTGTAACATGTGAGATTAACTGGCTACGTGTTTTACCAGCTACACATTCATTTCCTAATCCTGAGATCTTCAGTGCATTGCACACTTTAATCAGTTGCTCAACAGTCAGCCTATACAGTGTTCCTTTAATTTCCAGCTGCAGGTTCTCTAATTCAGACTCCATCTTCATCAGATGAGTTGCAAAAGCAGTGAAAAGGGGGATTTATCTGGTTTAATTGGTCCTCGCTGCTCCCTAGTGGTGTCTTTTGCTCACGTCAGGATGCACGTCACCAACGCCGCCGGTAAACCGCCTCCGTTGCTTTCCTCGGGTTCCGTTCTGATGCGTCAGGATACACGTCACCAACGCCGCCGATAACCGCTGCCGTTGCCGTCGTCCTGTTCCGTTCTGATGCGTCAGGTACGTCACCACCGCCGTCGATAACCGCCGCCGTTGCCTCCGTCAGGTTCCGTTCTGTTGCCTGGGTAGTTTGGGGGATGATAGACGAGAGGCTCTCCTACGGGTTCCGGACGCTCCTCAAGCCTTCTCATCCCAGCGGTGCCTCCAAAATGTTACGCCTCTGTAGGGCGGAGAAGATACACAGTGACAACTTTTGTGTTTATGTCGCTACTGTAACTGCTCCATAGCAATTTATTTCACACATATAATATAAACACAGAACAACACAACGACTACGGTACTAACGAAAACAGTTACAACGGCTACTCTACATAACGTTCATCAAGACGACAACAACGAAACATTAAACATTAATTAATTACACTAACGGCAAAAACTACGGTAAAAAATGGTAAAACTAACACTCACACACATTTAACAAGCAACAGCACCCAAGATAAACAACAATATTTACTATTTCTAGCTTTTTCTTTACCTGTAGGGCGGAGAAGATACACAGTGACAACTTTTGTGTTTATGTCGCTACTGTAACTGCTCCATAGCAACAGAAGCCCATGACAACAGCCCACTGCCTCGCGCCCCACAACTCAACATTCTAAAATGATAACAGTTAGTTAATAAATAAAAATGAAACAAAATAAGAAAAAAATAATACTAATACACTATATACATGTTTGAAATACATTTTTACGGCCTCCTACAACTAACACTCACACACATTTAACAAGCAACAGCACCCAAGATAAACAACAATATTTACTATTTCTAGCTTTTTCTTTACCTGTAGGGCGGAGAAGATACACAGTGACAACTTTTGTGTTTATGTCGCTACTGTAACTGCTCCATAGCAACAGAAGCCCATGACAACAGCCCACTGCCTCGCGCCCCACAACTCAACATTCTAAAATGATAACAGTTAGTTAATAAATAAAAATGAAACAAAATAAGAAAAAAATAATACTAATACACTATATACATGTTTGAAATACATTTTTACGGCCTCCTACACTACCAGAGCTCTATTTGACTTTTTCAGACCCTTCTAAGGATTTTGTTTCTAAAAAAAAAACATGTTTGTGCTGGTCTATGATAAATTCGACATAATTTCTAAGCATTTAACAGATTATTTCAGAAATTAGAGCCATAGACTGCGCATCTTTAAATCAGATTTCTGGGAGAGAGAATGAGAGAGAGGAATAAACATAGAAACAAACTGATTAAAAGAATAGTTCACCCAAAATTCAAATTGCACTCATTATCTACTCACCCTAATGTGGACTAAGGGCTGGGAGAAGTTCCAGAGTCCTCCGTGGCTTCTCTGAGTTACAGGGGGTCTCGGCGTAGCAGTGCATGTCCATATAACGGTTGCAAATGGATACCAACTGTCTTCGTAAAACACCAAAAAACATCCAAATACCTCCATGCTGCTCGTATGTAATGTCCCTCTTGTATTGAAGCCCCGAAATGCGAAATTGTCTCGAAAAAAAATGAAATAAGTCTATATTTCGCACAATTTGTAAATTAAGCATTCTGGTGTACTCTGAGAAGAAAATAAGGGAAAAACAGATCTGTGGTTCCTATCATTGTATGGCTGGAGTGTATGAAACTGGTCTGGTGGGGAGCTGTGGCTTTTGGCCTGGACCAGCCTTTCAAGGCCCTGTTTTCTCTGCTTCACCATGAGCCTCTTTCAGGCCACACTTTACTGTTCCACCACTTCTGCCCTGTTCTCATCTCAGTTGGTCTGCACAGGCTTTAAGGCAGGAGGGTGATACCCCGTCTGGGCTTGCAGCCTTCCTGATCTTCTGTCTCTGGAAGATCCGGCTCACTTCCTCATTGCACACTGTGAGTTTGGGGGGGGGAGTTGGGGTGCAGCTGGAGATGTTATGGGGGTTGTGGGAGTTCGACTGGGATGAGTGGGTGGGGTGGGGTGTGAAGGTGTCCCTTTCAAACCTGCAGTAGAAGGTGTTCAGGTCGTCAGCCAGGTCTTTGTTTGCATTGGCTGTGGGGGATGGTCTTTTGTAGTTGGTGATGCTTCTCAGGCCTCTCCATACAGATGCAGGGTCGTTGGCAGAAAAGTGTTTTTTCAGCTTTGCAGAGTAGCTTATAACAGTGTGGACATTAAAGCCAGGGACACACCGGCCCGACCGTCGGGCGTCGGGCCTTGTCGGACGGCGTCGGGAGCTCGTCTGTTTGGTGTGTTCCTCTCCGTCGGGGAGCGTCGAGTCTTGTCGGGTCTTGTCGGGGCCGATTCAACATGCTCAGTCGGGGCTCGTCGGCCGTCGGGAGAGTAGACTCGTCGGGTACTCTGATTGGCTGTGTGCCAACTATGACGATTATGATGGGCGGTGCCGTAGCGAATCAGCGCGGTATGTGGGAGGGACGGAAGTGACAATAGTAAACGAAACAAACCACACATAAAACACATGGCGCAGACAAAGACGAACTACATTTTGCTTCTTTTTTTGGATCGTTTTTAAGATTTGTTTTCCAAAACGTCTTCTCAAAACTAATACCAAGCTGTTGTGTGCACTTTGTTTTTAATCTGCTTGGTTTTTTCTATGGTTTCTCTGTTAGGTCATTTCCTGTTTTCATGTTTCGGATTAAGGGCACGAGACTAGCGCCACCTGCTGTTATGGAGAGTTATTGCATCTCGCGCAAGCGCAGAACATACAGGCTGTTGTGTAGTCGGCAGTCGCCGGGGCGGTTTGTTTCACTGCTTCCTCTCTCCCGGGTCGCTTCGGGGCGGTGTGTCCCTGGCTTTACTGTAACCAGATGTTTTGACTGTTGAAACAGTCTATAGCCAGTTTTATACAAACATCAGCACAGTAGTGATTAATCTGTCCATGAGGAGGTAGTAAAAGTAGAAGTAGGTACTGTTACGTTGATGAAATTTTACTTGAGTAAAAGTAAAAGTACTGGTGTAAAAATCCACTCAAGTAAAAGTAAAACGTAGCTCCGAGGCTTCCGGCCAATCAGAGGCTCATAGCAGGAGCAAAATTCCTTGAGCTCAGACTAGCGTCCACTGAGAAGATCACTTGGGTTCATAGAGACAGCAGTTATGAGTGACAGTATGAAGACATTGTTGTTCATGATGTGTTTAATTGTTTCTGTAGGTGATCAGCACCTGTTGAAGACTGAAGCAGAGGATCCTCCTGAGTTGACCTCTAGTCTGGATCAGGAGAACCCAGAGAGTCTACATGTTAAAGAAGAAAAGGAGGAACTATCGACCACTCCAGAGTTCCCCCTCACTTTTGTTCATGTAAAGAGTAAGGATGAGAAACCTCTGTCCCTACAACCTCATCAAAGACAAACTGAGGCAGAGCCTCCATCCAGCAGCTCAGCTGAACAGATGGAGGCTGATGGAGATGACTTTGGAGGATCTGAACCAGCCAGGAACTCAGATCAACATGAAGATCTTCAACCAGATACAGATGATGAGGTCTCAGAGTCGTCCTCTGAGACTGAAGACAGTGATGATTACTGGAGTGAAACCAGAGCACCTGAGTCCGGTTTGAACAGTGAAGCTGTTCATGTCAGTGATGAAGAATGTAACACTGGTAAGAAGTCTCACTGTAAGAAGTCTCACCGCTGCTCAGAGTGTGGGAAAACATTTAGCAAAACCTCGATTTTGAAGCTGCACATGAGGATCCATACAGGAGAGAAACCATTTGACTGTGCTACCTGTGGTAAACAATTTAGTCAAACCATTTGACTGTGCTACCTGTGGTAAACAATTTAGTCAAAGACAGACTCTTACAGGACACATGAGGATCCATACAGGAGAGAAACCGTTTGACTGTGCTACCTGTGGTAAACAATTTAGTCAAAGACATCATCTTAAAAAACACATGAGGATCCATACAAGAGAGAAACCATTTGACTGTGCTACCTGTGGTAAACAATTTAGTTACAGACGAACTCTTATAGAACACATGAGGATCCATACAGGAGAGAAACCATTTGACTGTGCTACCTGTGGTAAACAATTTAGTCAAAGAGGCCATCTTAATGAACACATGAGGATCCATACAGGAGAGAAACCATTTGACTGTGCTACCTGTGGTAAACAATTTAGTCAAAGACATCATCTTAAAGAACACATGAGGATCCATACAGGAGAGAAACCATTTGGCTGTGGTACCTGTGGTAAACAATTTAGTCAAAGAGGCCATCTTAAAGAACACATGAGGATCCATACAGGAGAGAAACCATTTGACTGTGCTACCTGTGGTAAACAATTTAGTCAAAGATGGAATCTTAAAGAACACGTGAAAATCCATACAGGAGCGAAACCATTTGACTGTGCTACCTGTGGTAAACAATTTAGTCAAAGACGGAATCTTAAAGAACACGTGAAAATCCATACAGGAGAAACCATTTGACTGTCCTTCCTGTGGGAAACATTTTAGACATCCAGTGAGTTTTAATAATCACTTTAGACTCCACACACAGGAAGAAACCATTTAGGAGTGTATGTAAACTCACTGAAGGCAGCAGCAGTGTGTGTGAAGCTGCAGTTATTGAACTATAACAGCTCATTCCAACACAATAAACATTGTTATTGTGTTTATCAAATTGTTGAAAATTCTGTAAAAAAAAAAAAAAAATCACTTTCTGCTATAGTTTTACTTGGTGGAAACATCTTTTGTTTTGTTTTTGTTTTTTGTTTTTTTTACTAAAGAAACTGACTTATTTTAAATTGGAATACCATTTTTTTCTGAAGTTTTGGGTTTAATGTTTAAAGGAGCTGTATGTAAGAATGTGGCCCAAACCGTTGCTGCAGTTAAATTCAAAACACATGAGTGTGTGGCAGTGGCTCTGACACCATTTACACATGGTGAGTCCATCTCATTTGTCAGTGTTACAGTGCCATAAATAATGTGTTGTGTATAGTTGTAAGAGGAGCAGCTGGGCAACAAGAATATGCTGGGATTTTTGGATAACAACTACTGCTAACAATTTGATTTGGTTATTTTTATGGAATTATGAAAATATATGGTTGTGCATTGCTATGTCTGTCTTTTTTTTAATTTAAATGCTACAGTAATAAAAGAACAATAAGGTGTGGAAGATGTCTGCATTTCTACAAAGGGAAATAACAAAAAATATTATAGCTGCTGTGCAGCCATGGGTCGGGTCCGGGCTATTTTTGGCAAATTTAGGCAAATTCTGAGCAACAAATAGGAGAATATGAAGACAAGCCAGTTGACCTTATAATGTTCATAGGAAATGCACTGCTGCCCGGACCCCCCCTGTAACTCCAAAAAGGCACGAATGACTCTGAAATTTCTCCCAATCCTTAGTCGACATGAGGGTGAGTAGATAATGAGTGAAATTTGAATCTTGGGTGAACTATCCCTTTAATGTCTAGCAGTCAGCAGTTATCTGAACCATCTGAGCTCAGGTTCAGCAGGAAACACCACGACTGGTGAATGTGAAGATGAACACGGAGCTCAGGGTTGCCAGGTCTGTGATGCAAACCGCCCAAAAACCACCAGTCCCACCAGGTATAAAAACACCAGCCTAATACCAGAACTCAAAACGTACCCATAATAATCCACATATGTTGCTTGGAAGGTCCAACAGCATTGCTATAATTGCACCATAAACATTGAGGACAGTTTTTACCGAAACAGTTCTTTCACCTTTAGCTGCGTCTTTAAAAAGGCGTCATGTAATTTACAGTATGTGATCAAAACTTAAAGGTGTTAGCTACAAGTTTAATTCCTCTATGTGTCGCACTCGCACTCGCCCGCTCTCCAACCTTCAATTGTACTGGTTGCCAGGTACGCCTATAGGGATCGAGTAGTAGCTAAAGCTAAGCTAACACTCCAGTGTTGACAGCAGACTGGAAACACATCTGAATCATTTCACACTAACTCACCTGTAGACCAACCCAACCAACCCGCAGCATCACGCCTGCACCAGAAACGTTACAGTACTGGCTGACCGTTAGTTAGCATTAGCATTAGCATTAGCATTAGCATTATAATTTGGACCCGTCAAAATTTATAAAACTATATACTTTTAAAAATAAATAAATAAAATTAATACTTGTATTATTTTTGAAAAATGTATCATTTTGATGGAATTTAAAATACAATATGAGATACTTCAGATCAGACATTCACATTATTTGATTCATAAAGCCTACTTACAGTAAGTAGGCTTTAGTTACATAATGTAAGTAGGCTATGTATTTTTTTTTTTTAAAGACTGATAAGAACTTCTTTTTTAGCCAACACTACAGTGCGTATTTTAAACGGACAAGTTGCTTTTATTACAGCTGTTATTTATGCACAAGTTCAAATGTGGATTTTAGGTTTGGTGGTGTTGTATGTTTTATTGTTTTGAGGTCAAACTGAAGGTGATTTTCTGTCTCTTGTGAGTTTTTTTGAATTGAATTGAATTGAATTGAGTTTAATTACTGTTATAGTTTATATGTTTGACAGGTATCAACATTTGTCATTCAGAATATTGCCATTATTATTTTTCACCCACAGCAACCCTGAAAACGTAGTCCAGTTGCTGAGATGTTTCCTCTGCTCCGGTGATGCGTTCACTGACCTCAGGAGGAGAATCATCCTGGAGCTCGTGGAGACGTCCACAGAGAAAAAGTGACGAGGTGAGACTCACCTGCTGCTCTCAGGTACGTGTCACGACCTGAGTGACATCACCGACCTACACAGCCTTATAGTGTAACTGGATCATGTTTTAATTCTTTAACTTCCCTCTAAAACAACTCTGTGTGGTAACATTGTGTTATTATCTCATAGCGTGGTGAATGTGCAGGTCACAACTTGTCCACCAGAGCGTTGTGGAGTTGTTGGATTGTGTATTTGATGAGTTCGATGAGGGAAACCAAGAAATCCCATAATGAGCCTCCGTAGCGTAGCTCTGAGCAGCTCGCGGCTCTGCTCCGCCGTTCTAAAAATAGCTTGCACCGACAATAGGCTTTATGCACAGCTCCACTACTTCCTTAAATAAGCCAGCTCGTTTATTTCCTGTCTTACATTATTGGACCAACTGATTAATCCAGGTGTGTCTCACCTCACAACAATGGTCAGACACACCTGGATTAATCAGTTGGTCCAATAATGTAAGACAGGAAATAAACGGGGGCGGCAGTGGCTCAGGCAGTAGAGCGGGTCGTCCAATAATCAGAGGGTTGGCGGTTCGATTCCCGCTCTCTGTCGTAGTGTCCTTGGGCAAGACACCTAACCCACCTTGCCTCGTGTGCATGCGTATGAATGATCATGGTGGTGGTCGGAGGGGCCGTTTGGCGCGAAATGGCAGCCACGCTTCCGTCAGTCTGCCCCAGGGCAGCTGTGGCTACACACGTAGTTTACCACCACCGGTGTGAATGTGGTATGAATGAATAATGGTTACTGTACGCGCTTTGGGTATCGGGTAACGGTAGAAAAGCGCTATATAAATGTAATCCATTATTATTATTATTATAAACGAGCTGGCTTATTTCAGGAAGTAGTGGAACTGTGCATAAAGCCCATTAAAGGTAACGAACCTACTGCTGCTATGACTATAGGGATTATGGCAATGGGGCAATTTGCCAAAATGTTGAACTACCCCTTTAAATTAATGAAGTTATTTTGTCTGTGTGTGTAGAGGGGCTGATGTGTCAGCAGGAGGCACTGTGACACAAGATCTGCTCTCAGAGATTTAAGGGAACCTCTTTAGATTCAGATCAGGTCAAAGTGTTTAGAGCACTGTAAAAGAGAGTAACGACACCACCATTGACTCCCGTGGTAAGGGTTTAAGGGTTTAAGGGTTTAAGGGTTTAAGGGTTTTGCGCCCCTAGTGGCAGGATATGGGTTTTGCAAAAGCGCCCAGAAAACCCATTCACTCCAATGTATGTGTGTTGCCCACTTGCTTGTAAATTGATGAAAACGGCCGTGTTTTTGTTTTTAGGTGTCTTGGTCATATCAATTTATACTTATAATTTGTTTATTACAAAATGTAGATTGAAACATTAATGTAGACAACTGTTTTTTTTGTCGTTGTTGTTTTTTACTCGCCTATGTGTTAATGCTTATCTGTAAAGGGTCCTCAATGATACTATTAACGTGGGTGATCTATAAATGTCCTTAAAGGTGTACAGAAATGGCCGTTTGTCCTGTTTGTCGCGCCGAGTTGTCACGAGCTGCAACACGAGTTTACCCGAGTAAGGAAAACGAATTTGATTGGTCGTTATCGAGCGGGCGGGATATTCAAAGCTTGGGGCGAGACCGAGCTCCGTGTGTGTGTGTGAGTGTCTCAGACGTTTGAATGACGGATGACGGATCCAATATTAGTGGCGGATGAATCGTGTACAGGCTGACGTATAATCTGTGCGCCTGCATTATCCAATGCGAAAAAAAAAAACACACTTTCATCCCGGATTTACTAAAAAATAGAATTTTGCACCTACATCGTCTGATAGATGAGTTATTACACTAATTGTATGACCCAGAGTGGGCTTAAATTCAAATTTCTTTTCTGTACACCTTTAAAGCAGAAGTAAGCGATATTTTTGTGTTAATATAAGTCTTAAATAGTTATATCTTCCGACAGCAATCACTTACATAGAGTGTTTGGACCGAAACACGGGTCTGTCAGTCACTCTGCTCTGCTCTGAGCCCAGGAGAAAACATTTATCGTATCCTACAAGTTTTATCCAATGAGGAGAGAGAACGGCATGAAGAGCTGTGTGTGCAGCCAAGGGATGCGCCTCAATGTGGTGACGTAGGGACGAGGACCAATAGATCCATGACGAGGGCGGGGGCTGCTAACTCCATCAGCTGACAAGACGTTATGGTGCGTTCAGGGCAACCCGTAACTCGTGTTTTTCCGACCTGTGAAGTCGTACCAGTTCGATCTGGTACGACTTCACGGGTCGGAAGTTACGAGTGGCCGTTATAGTGACTTTCACAGGTAAAACAGGTCGGAAAAACACGAGTTACGGGTTGCCTGGAACGCTACAAAGTCGTAAGTCGTGACTTGAAGCTGTAATTTACGGTTTCAAAAGCCTGCCTGGAACGCAGCATTAGCCAAAACGACCGGATCGCTTACTTCTGCTTTAAATTACTGAAAATACCACACTTGCTCATTCACCAACAATGCAGAGTTGTCAGTTCTTGGGCGCTTTTGCAATAATACCCATATTCCGCCACCAGGAGGCGCTTCCATTGGACCAATGTGTATTCTTACTCTCTTTTACACTGCTCTCACAACTTCACACACAAACACACGAACACACACCTTCATATTCTCTGTGTGTGTGTGTTTCTCTGCTGTTTCTAATTCTCAGCTCGGGCTCTGTTTGTCTCGTAGCTCCGCCCCCTCAGGGTGTGGTGCTGTGGGGGGGTGAGAGGGGGTTGTAGAGGGGGAGGGGGGGGCGCGGGCTATCCCTGGATGATGAGTCAGGACCTGGACCAGAACCAGAACCAGGACCAGGAGGAATGTCAGATGTTTATGGAGATGTTGTTTGGCTGTTTGGCAGGAAGCTCCGCCCACTGAAAACACTCTGAGCCAATCAGAGGCTCCGGTGGGGGGGGGGGGGCAGCAGCAGGGGGGGGGCGGGGCTGTGCCAGCTGTGTGCCAACATCTGGCCAGAGGTTAGGAAACACTGAGAAAACAGTTTACTGACTGTTCACAAAACTATTCCAGTCCTCCACTCACTCACTCACTCTCTCCTTCTCTTTCAATTAGTCATCACTGTCTCTCTCTCTCTCTCTCTCCCTTTCTCTCTCTCTCTCTTTCTCTTTCATTTCATCATCACTCTCTTTCTCTCTCCCTCTCTCTCTCCCCCTTTCTCTTTCATTTAGTCATCAGTGTCTCTCTCTCTCTTCCTTTCTCTCTCTCTCTCTCTCTCTCTCTCTCACCCTCTCTCTTTCTCTTTCATTTCTTCATCAGTGTCTCTCTCTCTCTCCCTTTCTCTCTCTTTCTCTTTCATTTCTTCATCACTCTCTCTCTCTTTCTCTCTCTCTTTCTCTTTTATTTCTTCATCAGTGTCTCTGTCTCCCCTTTCTCTCTCTTTCTCTCTCCCTCTCCCTTTCTCTCTCTTTCTCTGTCATTTCTTCATCACTCTCTCTCTCTCTCCCTTTCTCTCCCAGTTCTTCATCCTTGTCTCCCTCTTTCAATTCAAATTCAAAATTCAAATTCCCTTTTTCTCTCTCTGTCTTTCATTTCTTCATCAGTGTCAGTCTCCCTCTCTCTGCAGAGGATCCACATATTTTCAGACGGAGTTCATCCAGGTTCACGAGGAAACAGAAAGACTCAGTGTTACACACACACACACACACACGTTTGTATGGCTATCTTTGTGAGGACACTCATTGACATAATGTAACCTAACTTAAACCTAGTTATAATAACCTAGTTATTATAAAGTCTTAACTCTCAAACAGTCATTGGAAGACGTCTGAGAAAGTGTCCTCACTTTCCCAAAATGTCCTCACTCTGATGGTTTAAAACTCAAACTGGTCCTCACATGTGTAGCTGTACAAGCACACACACACACACACACACACACACACACACACACACAGACACACCTCTCACACATAAATGAAACTTTCCATGTGAACAGTGTGTGTGTGTGTGTGTGTTGTGACTTTCCTGTTGCTCCTCTCTGTGCAGCAGCAGGAGGAGGAGGAGGAGGGGGGTGAAGGGTGAGGTTTAGGGTGTGTAAAGGCAGTGGGAGGTGGGGTGTGTTGGTCCTGGGGGGCGGGTAAGGCCGTGGCGGCGGTGTGGGGGGGGGTGTGGCCTTGTGTCATGTGCAGCCCCTCCCTCCCTCCTCTCTCTCCTCTCCTCTCCCGTTTTGCTGCAGCAGCTTCACTTCAGTTTCAGTCTGAGCGTCAGAGGCAAAAGCAGCTGCTCGTCCGTTCTCCTCAGCCTCCAGCCTCCAGCCTTCGTCTTCTCCGTCTTCTCTCCTCCTCCTCTTCTTCCTCTCAGGTGACCCCCCCTCAACCTCAACCTCAACTTCAACCCCCCCCAAAAAGAAAGAAAACTACCACCTTCACCTCCAACAACAGCTCCCAGATGGCGGCCGCAGCCTCCAAGTCCTCGCAGAAGGCCAAGAACGCGGTGCTGGCGCTGCTGCTGCTCTGGTCGCTGGTGGCGCTCGTCATCATCGTGGTGTGGTCGACGTCGCCGGACTGGAAGGGCGCGGCGCAGTGCCACCGGGAGCTGGAGGGGGCCAAGGACACGCTGACCGAGTCCCGGGCGACGTGGAGCCAGAACCAGGCGGCGCTGGAGGAGAAGGTGGAGAAGGAGCGGGAGCAGGCGGCGCTGAAGGACGCCGAGATCCTGCTGCTGCTCGGACGCCTCAACGCCACCAACGCCTCGCTGGAGCTCAGCCGCCTCGAGAACGTGAGTGACATCTGCAAAAACTCAAACTCTTTCCAAGAAGGTTTATTTCTTGTCAAAGTGTCTCATTTCTAGTCAAAACTAATCTCTTTCCCACTTAAAATAAGACTCATCACCTTAAAAATGAACTTGTTTTTAGATCATTCAATCAATCAATCAATCAATCAATCAATCAATCAATCAATCAAACACTTTATTTGTCCCCAAGGGGCCATTTTAAAAGGCATAAAGAGCAGCATTAGGACAAACAAGACATCACACAACATAAAAACATTCACAAAGTGCTTCAGTTAAAAAATTCTAGCAGCCGTCAATTTCAAAAGTGCTCTGTGCATCATGTTAAAGTGCTATGTGCATTCAGTCTGACAGGGGCTGGGCAATGTTGTTGAGACAGGGAGGGGTCATTTTCACTTGTTTCAAACTAATTTTCATTTGAAATAAGTAGAAAAATCTGCCAGTGAAAGCAAGTTGTGTTTGTGCTTGTAACAAGGAAGAAAAACTTTTTCTACTTATTTAAAGTGGAAAATTTGCTTAAAAAGTGTCTAAAAACAAGCTGCTTTTTATGTGATGAGTCTTATTTTATGTATAATTAGATTTATTTTGACTAGAAATGACATTTTGACTAGAAGTAAGACAAATATTCTTGGTAAGATTTTGAATTTTTGCAGTGTGTGTGTGTGTGTGTGTGTGTGTGTGTGTGTGTGTGTGTGACCTGTCAGGTGTCTGTCTGTGTTGTTTGTCTTTATTTTGAAAGGATGACACGACAGGATGTCAGTGTGTGGTTAGTCTCTCATGTCGTCTCCATGACAACGCAGGATGTGTCCCCATTAGCGACCGACCGGACGCTACATGATGATGATGATGATGAGGAGGAGGAGGAGCTATTGTGGTGTTGTGAATGTTCAGTGTGTGTGTGTCTCAACTAAAACTAGAATAATGTAGTAAACTGAAATAAAACATTTAAAAAGATGACAATTTTTCCAAAAACAAGAACTAAATAAAAAAGAAAATAAAAGAATGAACAATTCAGAACAAACTCAAACTAAAGTAGAGTCAGATAACATCAGCTTAGTTGTAGTTTTCTTGTCGATGTCTAAAGCTGCAGGAAGAAAAGGCCACAGCTCAATATGGGACGACTTGGAGTACGATGGGAACATTATGGGATGGATGCAACTAAAATGGAACAAGTTCATCTTCAGAGGTCTGACAGAGGCTTTCTCCTACAACCTGAACAACTACGACTAAGACTAAAAAAACTACAACTAAGGCTAAGATGAAATAAAAACTAAACTAAGACAAATGGTGCAACCCGTAACTCGTGTTTTTCCGACCCGTTCCTATGGTTACCCGTTAGAACGTACAGTCAAACTCGTAACTTCCCACCTGTGAACTCGTACTAGATCGATCTACTCCCAGTTCCCAGTTAGTAACTCGTAACTTGCCTGGAACGCTACAAACTACAGACTGAATAAAAACTACAACTAAGACTAAGACTAAATTTTGAGTTTTTCCTCAGAGGATGTTGTTATGATGCCATGTGAAACCCTTTGAGACAAACTGCTTGTTAAAACGGGCTATACAAATAAAACTGCCTTGCCTAAATAAAACCTAAACTAAGACTAAATAAGACTCAATAAAAACTAAATAAAAACTAGTAATTTCCTCTAAAATAAAACCTAAACTCAAACTGATTCACCACTTGTTGAACTCACTGAAACTAAAAAGGAACTGAAAAACTAATGAAGATTTCGAAACAATAATAACCTTGTTATCGTGTGTGTGTGTGTGTGTGTGTGTGTGTGTGTGTGTGTGTGTGTGTGTGTGTGTGTGTGTGTGTGTGTGTGTGTGTGTGTGTGTGTGTGTGTGTGTGTGTGTGTGTGTGTGTGTGTGTGTGTGTGTGTGTGTGTGTGTGTGTGTGTGTTACAGTTTCCTGGTGAGTTTCACATTCTCACTAAATGAAACTGAAAACAACAGTTTGTTACAGTTACAGTTAAAACCTGTCAGAGGAGATAACCCCACCCCCCCCCCCACACACACAGGAGCTGGAAACACCTCACCCCCCCCCACTCACCCCCTCCCCCCCCGCTCTGTTTCCACTCTGGATGTTTCCCTGCTCCTCCCTAGTATTTGTGGAGAACTGAAACTGACGAGACGTTCACTTCACGTCCAACATTTCCAGCCTCATATTCTCTCTCTCTGTGTGTTGTTGGTTGGAAAAACTGAGTGTTTGCCTTCGACCCCCCCTCCCTCCCTCCTCCCTCGCCCCCCCTCCTCTTCCCTCCTCCCTCCTCCTCCTTCACCTCTGCTCCTTATTTTTTCCTCCTCCCTCCTCCTGTGACGTCTCCTCTCCTCTCTGACGTCCTGTGAACGCCTCGTTCTGTAGAGAGACAGAGGGACTCTCTGCTGAGCCGGGGGGGTCGGGGGGGGTCAGGGGGGAGGAGGAGGGAGAAGGGGGGGGAGGAGGAGGAGGAGGTGGAGTCCCAACAGATCCCCTCTGTCCTGGATTCACCCGGCGTCGACCCAGTGCGGTGTGTGTGTGTGTGTGTGTGTGTGTGTGTGTGTGTGAACTGTGCCTTCATTTACAGAACAAACATGCGACAGACAGACTACAGCTACTACATTACCCACAATCCTCTGCTCCACTCCGCTCCGCGCTGCAGTTTGACCCTGTGTGTTCTGTAAACAGGAGGCGAAACAGCAATCTCTCACTGAGAGACGTCACCGGTCCAGGTCTGGACCCGGGACTGAGTCCACGGCACACAGACCAGAACCTGCTGGATCTGACAGCTGGTTCTAGATCTGTAGCTGGTTATCCACCTTTTTCCGAACGTCTAAAACGTAAACCTGTTTTGCCGGTTTTGCTCTTCCGGTGGAATTTTATGTTTACGTTTCCATGGTTTCGGTAGTCGTGGTAAATGCATGGATTTCTTTTTCTTTTTTTTCAATTAAAATCTGTAAAACGCATGGATCATCACAGCAGCTTTTAACAGTGGATATCACACAAATTGACATCTGTGTTAAAAGCCAGCGTTAATAGATCCATGCATTTACCGCAACTATGACAACGACTGAAAACCATGGAAACTTAAACGTACAATTCCACCAAACCGGCAAAACCGGAAGCCGATTTTGACCATAGATGACGTTCGGAAACTTGTGGATAGAGGGTATGCACGTCACGTCACGGTACTCTGAAGTTGCTGTGGAACGTCCACTGAGTGGCAAAAAGACGAGTGGCAGAGCCGCCAAAGTTTAAAAACGACGCAGTAACGAAGCGATTTCCTCCGAGCCCACACAAGTCTGACATGTCTAGCTTGCTAGAAATCTAGAGGATACGTCTCACTCTGACCGAGCTACGTTCAACAATCTCAATGACGGAAAGTAAATTCACTGGAGCTGTAGGCCTACTTTTTTTTGATGGATCAGCTGTGTTTACAGTTTCAGGTGTCGTAGTTCTGATGTTTAGACAGATAAATTAGTCCTCTAACACATCCTACAGTTTGACTGGTCAGAGTTTTTCAGAATAAAAGCAGCTCGTGTTTTAGTGTCGGGAGTCACTGTCAGGACGACAGTAACAGCTGTAATCTCGTCCCTCTGCACAGGAACAGTGAGCCTGTCAGTCACTCTGCAGGTACCGCGGTCACACTGTGTTACCATGGTTACAGGAAGTGCCAGTGGAGCAGACGGTTTTGGGGAGCTGGTTGTCGATTCCTTTTGACATCAATTTGTTTTGATATAACATATTTTATCCAGTTTATGAGTCCACCGCTATCCGCCAGCACGTTGAGGGAGGTTTGTTTTGCCACTCAGTCCGATTGAACGGGGCGTTGCCGAGGGCAACGTGACGTAAACGCATACCCTCTATAGATCTGTCACACCTGGTTCTGGATGTTTCTCAGCTGGTTCTGTTGTGTTCTGTAGGTCAAGTGTTGTCATCAGAATCTGTCCAGGCCCAGATCTCAGACCCAGTCCTTTGATATTGATTATTGATTATTGGTTATTGGTTAGTTAGTTATCAGGCCCTGACTCTGCACTCCTCCAAAATAAAAGCGTCTCTCCAGTGACAGCAGTGGTGGTTTGTACTGTATTTTTCCCGTCCTCCTTTGAGTTCACCTGAGGGTCAGCTGACCTCGGAGCAGCAGTTGGCTTGGCGGTGGGTTTGTTTCGCCCCCCCCGGTGCATGCTGGGTAGTAGAAAGTTTGAGCTGTGAAAGGTGTGAAGCAGCTGTGACATTTGCAGCTGCGGTGTGGTATTTGGTATTTGGTATTTGGTATTTGTGAGGGCGTGGTTCTGGGTTCTGGTCGGGCTGTTCTGTGGCTTCAGGGGAACTCACTGAGTCACAGTTTATTCATGTTCATCTTTTACCTAAGGGGGGTGGGGGGGGTCAATGGACCAGTTCACTGATGAGGGGCGGAGCTTAGTCCGTCCATCTCCAGACTGAACTGAACTCTGGCATGTTTGTTATATCTCCTGATCAGCAGATTTCAAAATAAAAGCCTTGTTTACTCAGAAGATACCAGTTAGTTACAGATGTGCGAGTCAGCAGCCAATCAGCTGCTCCCCCCAAAACCACACGTCACGTGGACTCGGGTGTGGGTGTGTGTGTGTGTGTGTGTGTGAATGTTTAGTTTAGTTTAGTTTATTTAAAGTGTAAAATCACCATGGTGCAACATGGTCTCGATACACTTTACAAAATTAATTACAATAATAAAAATAGCAAGGTCTCTTTACACAAACAGTTTACAATAAATGATCAGAAAAATACAGGCCAAATAGGCAAACATACTGTGGAGGACAGGAGAAAGAACAAGCAAAGAACGCACAGGGAGATAAATAGGAAACTCAGATTTTGCCAAAACATTGTGTAAGAAGGTGTTTAGTGTCTGATTGTATTAGAAAACAACACTGCAAAATCGCAAAATCTTTCCAAGAGTATTTGTCTTATTTCTTGTCAAAATGTCTCATTTCTAGTCAAAACTAATCTCTTTCCACTTAAAATAAGACTCAGCTCCTAAAAATGTACTTGTTTTTAGATCATTTTCACTTCACAAACTGAAATAAGTAGAAAAATCTGCCAGTGAAAGCAATTTTTTTGTGTTTGTAATAAGAAAGAAAAACTTTTCAAGTGAAAATATGCTTGAAAGAAGTAAAAAGTGTCTTAAAAACAAGCTACTTTTTATGTGATTTTACGTATAATGAGATGTTGTTTTGACTAGAAATGACACTTTGACTTAGAAATAAGACAAATATTCTTGGTAAGATTTTGAGTGTTTGCAGTGAACGTGTTTAAAGGTCCTGGATCACTGGACCTGGAGTCTGGTCCAGGACGTTCTCCAGCCTCCGACTCTGATAAAAACACTGATGTGGTCCTTGGAAAAGGTCCCGGGGTCCTTGAGATTAGAGGGTAGAAGATCGTGGTCCTGGTCTGTGTCAGGGAAACCGGGGGGACGAGGGGGGGCGGGGGGGTCCTTAAGTTGTTTCTACATTAAGTGTTGATCACTGTTTCAGACTTGGCCGTGTGAAGAGTCCAGCTCTATAGTCTCCTGTACATCGCTTCCTGTCATTGTGCAGGTTTTTACTGCTCTTTGATCGTCGTCTTTCGGTGGAGACCCCAGGATTTCCCAGAGGTCTTTTTATTCACACTGCAAAAATTCAAAATCTTACCAAGAATATTTGTCTTATTTCTAGTCAAAATACATCTAATTATACTTAAAATAAGACTCATCACATAAACATTGGAGTGGAGCAAGTTTTTCTTCCTTATTACAAGCACAAAAAACCTGCTTTCACTGGCAGATTTTTCTACTTATTTCAATTGAAAATTAGTTTGAAACAAGTGAAATGATCTAAAAACAAGTTCATTTTTAGGTGATGAGTCTTATTTTAAGTGGAAAGAGATTAGTTTTGACTAGAAATGAGACATTTTGACAAGAAATAAGACAAATATTATAATATTATATAGTTTTTGCAGCCAGGTTTCTGAGAGGGTTCATGTTCCAGATGTTTGAGGAAAAACTCCAGGAAGCTCTTTTAGACAAAACTGTTTGTAAAAAAAAATAAAAATGTTTACTGTAGAAACCTGAAAATGTCTCAGACGTCCTTGAAAACGTTTGACCAGGTTCTCATGGTCCTTGAGACAAGTCCAGGGTTACTGATAGCCAGGGCTCCAGCAGATGTGAGTCTCAGTGCTAATTCAGTACAGACACAGTACAGACGCAGAGCCCCGAAGCTCCCAAACATCAGCAGATATTTGTTGATCCAACTTTAGCTGCTGAGTCTCAGGAAAGGAATGTTTCTAGAGGCTGCTGCTCTCAATCCCCTCAGCTCTCACAGACAACAGACCCGGGCTGGGCTCAGAGAACAGTGCCAACACGGGGCAAACACAGGGCCATCAGAGGGCCAACACAGTGCAAACACAGGGCCACCACAGGGCCAACACACTAATGAGTTAAAGGGGACATATTATGGTAATATCACTTTTTGAAGGCTCTTTAACATACGTATATTTGGGTGTTTGCCTTCCGGCCCTCAAAATGTGAGAATTGACCAAAAAAACTGTAATTTTCAGGCTCCTGAGGTTTTACGACCTGTTCCCTCAGATGTCTTCCAATGATAATTAGTTTTCTAATTTGCATAACCCCACCCCTACCTGGTACCTGTTGAAGGGGCGGGGCAAGGTGAGCAGTGGCTGATTTGCATTTAAAGAGCTGTGATGTTCGATCCTTGGGGTATTTTGACCGAAGCATGTCACAGACATGTCTTTAATGGCGCTTTTCCACTGGCACGGCGTGGCACGGCTCGCTTTTTTTGCTTTTCCACTGGCCCTAGTACCTGGTACCAGGTACCATTTTTAGTTCCTCCTCGGCCCTGGTTCCAAGCGAGCCGAAGCGATACTATAACGTGACGTCAGCCGACTGCCTTCCACTGATTGGGCAGAGCGTCGTCACTGGAAGAGTGCGAGCGCTACGTCCGACATGAGAATCAAACCCGGAAATTTCAAAAACACAGCGGCAACAGATCTGTATCAGACTGTTGTTGTTCCTTCACCCGAGTTAAATGTTGCTGTGTGTAAAACCACTGTGGTCTGTTAACGGGGTGCAGACGAGTGAGTTTGGAGCTGACGAGCGGATCGAAAAAAGAGACACGGACAATGCGGCCCCGCGATCGCCTCCATGATCACCCCCGTGCCGCCCCCGCCCCCACTGAGGAGGAGCTAGGAGAACTCAGCTGTAGTGGAAAAGCACCTTTACCGAGCCGAGCCATGCCGTGCCGTGCTGTGAAAGTGTAGTGGAAAAGCGCCATAAGACACCTGGGAACTATTTTACTTTGTGAAAAAGGGGCGGAATATGTCTCCTTTAAAAGGCCTGGTTTGTCTCGATGAGGTGAGGTCACCTGAGCAGCAGGGGAGGTTGTTGTTGTTTCAGAGTCAGTCAGGAGTCCAGCACTAGTTTTCTTCCAGCTGTCATGACTTTTTACCTTCTCCTCATGTGTCTCTGTTCGTCTGAATCTTTCAAACCGGGGCTCGATGATCAGTAACCTAACCAGTGTTTTCTGTGTGTGTGTTTGTTTCGTGCTGCAGGTCGCCCTGAGCGGGAACATCAGCGTCCTGGAGGAGACGGTGGAGCAGCTGCGTGAGACGGAGGCCAACCTCACGGCTCAGATCGGCCTGCGGGAAGGTAGGAAAACCTCCGTCAGCCTGTGTGCCTTTTATTGTGAGCTGCTTTTTCCTCCGTCGCCACGGCAACCCCTGAGTCATAGTAAACAAACACCACGGATTGGTCGGTTTTAAAAATAACAGCAGCAGCAGCAGCAGCGGGGTGGTGGTTTGTGCGTGCAGAGAGACGAACGGGACGAGTTGGGATCAGAGAGGGAGAGGAGAAGGTGTGAGCAGGAAGAGAACAGGTAGAGGGATGGAGAAAGAAAGAAAGAAAGAAAGAAAGAAAGAAAGAAAGAAAGAAAGAAAGAAAGAAAGAAAGAAAGAAAGAAAGAAAGAAAGAAAGAAAGAAAGAAAGGATAGGAGGGGAAAGGGAAAATGTGATTAACGGGAAAGAAAACAACATTAAAAGGAAACAATGAACAAAGGAAGGAAAGGTGGAACAGGAGTGATGAAATAAAGGAACTAAGAGAAAAAATGAAAGGAAAGGAGAAGAATAAAACCTGAGGGAAAGAAGAGAAGCAAAGGCGAAAGAGTGAAAAGAGGGAGAGAGACCTTCTGTAAAATAAAAAAAAAGCAGAATAAAGAAGGAAGAGGAGAAGGAGGAGAGAAAGTGAAGATGAGAGGAGAAAGAAACTTCAGTTAAAGAAAAGTAAAACTTATTCATACGTTTCTGGAAGAAGAGAACAGGGAAATGAAGGAGAGAAAGAAGGCGATGGAGTGATGAAAGAGGGAAAGAGAGTGTGATGTAAGCGGTGGGTTTCCCTGCGCTGATGATGATGCCGCTACACTAACGGCTCAGAGAGGACGACCACTTCCTGTTGGACTCAACACGGTCCCAGAGTCCAGGACTCAGTGGAAACTCTGAGTCCTGGACTTCCCCTCTGCGCTCTGATTGGCTGAGAGGCGCTGTGAGACTCTGAAAAGTTTTTTTGATACTTTTATTTCTTTTTATTGTTTTTTGGGCAAAGTATAGACCATCAAGCTTGTGGATATCATCATTTGTCCAGGTCATAGTCAGTTATCTCAAGGAAATTTAAATCAAACGCAACTGGACTTGGTTATTTGGGTAACACTTTACTTGAATAGGTTTTCATAAGATTGACATAACACTGTCATAAACATCAATGAATACTCATGACAGCTGTCGTTAAGTGTCATTCGGTAAGTTATGTCACTTTTGATGCAAAGTTGACATTGTTTGAGATGTTTTTGTTATGAGAACTTGACATAATTTTTAAAGTTTGGCGATTAGGTCTGCTATGACAGTTTAGATTGTCTGTATGTCAAGTTGTCAGAACAAAAACATCTCAAACAATGTCAACTTTGCATCAAAAGTGACATAACTTACCGAATGACACTTAACGACAGCTGTCATAAGTATTCATTGATGTTTATGACAGCTGTTATGTCAATCTTATGAATACCTATTCAAGTAAAGTGTTACCGTTATTTGTCTAGGAAGACGTTTCACCTCTCACCCAAGAGGCTTCATCAGTTCATGTTTGCATCTGACCATGAAGCTGAGACCAACGTCCAAGTCCAACGTTGGACCTGCAGTCTCAGCCTGGTCAGATGCAAATACACATTCACCACGCTGTGAGATAATAACAGACCGTTACCAGAGGTAAATTCATGCAAAACCACTGATGCGCGTTGCCTTCAGGGACAGTTTTTCATCAAGCAGTCTCTGAATTTCCCTCTAAAACAACTCTGTCTGGTAACGTTGTGTTATTATCTCATAGCGTGGTGAATGTGCAGCTCACAACTTGTCCACCAGAGCGTTGTGGAGTTGTTGGATTGTGTATTTGATGAGTTTGATGAGGGAAACCAAGAAATCCCATAATGAGCCTCCGTAGCGTAGCTCTGAGCAGCTCACGGCTCTGCTCCGCCGTTCTAAAAAAAAAGCTTGCACCAACCATTGAAGGTAACGAAC
>NC_140910.1:31268218-31450718 GCF_045865225.1 Trachurus japonicus
TACTGCTATGACTATAGGGATTATGGCAATGGGCCAATTTGCCGAAATGTTGAACTATCCCGTCTTCCAAGTCCAAGAGGATGGAGGTCGTAGGCAGTGGCGTGCACAGACTTTTTGAAGGGCAGGGGCGAAAAGGAAAAAAAAGGGCACATATAGCGCATTCTCACCACTGAAGAGGGCACTTAAGCACAGGTTTTGGCTCCTAGAGGGCACTTTCAGGGCTGCCAAGTTTCAGAAAATGACAAGAGTGAGACTGTAGCGACATGGTGCGTCGAAAAAAATTTGGCCTTTTTTAACCTTAAGGCTAAAAAAACGTCGATTTGGCCTGTTTTAACACGTGTTTTGGCCCCCAAGAGGGCACTTTAGCACACGTTTTGGCTTCTAAGGGGGCACTTTAACACGTGTTTTGGCTCCCAAGAGGGCACTTTAGCACGTGTTTTGGCTTCCAAGAGGGCACTTTAGCACGTGTTTTGGCTTCCAAGAGGGCACTATAACACGTGTTTTGGCTCCCAAGAGGGCACTTTAGCACACGTTTTGGCTCCTAGAGAGCACTTTAGCACGCGTTTTGGCTTCTAAGGGGGCACTTTAACACGTGTTTCGGCTCCCAAGAGGGCACTATAACACGTGTTTTGGCTCCCAAGAGGGCACTTTAGCACACGTTTTGGCTCCTAGAGAGCACTTTAGCACGCGTTTTGGCTTCTAAGGGGGCACTTTAGCACGTGTTTTGGCTCCCAAGAGGGCACTGTAGCACACGTTTTGGCTCCTAGAGGGCACTTTAGCACGCGTTTTGGCTTCTAAGGGGGCACTTTAACACGTGTTTTGGCTCCCAAGAGGGTACTTTAGCACACGTTTTGGCTCCTAGAGGGCACTTTAGCACACGTTTTGGCTCCTAGAGAGCACTTTAGCATGTGTTTTGGCTCCCAAGAGGGCACTTTAGCACGTGTTTTGGCTTCCAAGAGGGCACTTTAGCACGTGTTTTGGCTTCCAAGAGGGCACTTTAGCACACGTTTTGGCTCCTAGAGAGCACTTTAGCACGCGTTTTGGCTTCTAAGGGGGCACTTTAACACGTGTTTTGGCTCCCAAGAGGGCACTGTAGCACACGTTTTGGCTCCTAGAGGGCACTTTAGCACGCGTTTTGGCTTCTAAGGGGGCACTTTAACACGTGTTTTGGCTCCCAAGAGGGTACTTTAGCACACGTTTTGGCTCCTAGAGAGCACTTTAGCACGTGTTTTGGCTCCCAAGAGGGCACTTTAGCACACGTTTTGGCTCCTAGAGGGCACTTTAGCACGTGTTTTGGCTCCCAAGAGGGCACTTTAGCACGTGTTTTGGCTCCCAAGAGGGCACTTTAGCACACGTTTTGGCTCCTAGAGAGCACTTTAGCACACGTTTTGGCTCCTAGAGAGCACTTTAGCACACGTTTTGGCTTCTAAGAGGGCACTTTAACGCGCGTTTTGGCTCCCAGGGGGCACTTTAGCACGCGTTTTTCAACAATTGGGCAACGAGGGGGGGTGACCGCCCCCTCTGAGCCCCCCCCCCCGTGCACGCCACTGGTCGTAGGTCATCGTACCCTCTCCGCAGCCTGTTCCCAGGACTCTACACATAGTTGTATTCCCAGTCCACTGTTAAGTTTAAGGCATTTGACTGATTGATAAAAGCCCAAATTAAATCATATAAACTTTGAAATGTTTCTTCTGTGATGAGGGATACGTGAAAACTTTCTATTTCAATACTGTATTGATATTGATTGAAAGTGTAAAACAAATTGCCTGTGACTGATGATGATTGATGATGATCGATGATGATGATGGTGATGGAGGAGGAGGAAAAGGTGTTTCCCCCCCAGAAGCAGCTGCAGCTCACACAGTGGCCTGATGGGAAGTGGAGTTATTGAGGTGGACTTCCTGTTGTGAGCAGCGGGAAACAACCACTTCCTGTCTGAGCATTGTGAGCAAGAGAGAGACAGAGAGAGCAGCCGATAAACATCACTCACTGTTTAATGTAGACACACACACACACACACACACATGCTATAAATTCTTACAGTCTGAGTTCACTAAAAAGGAAACATCTCTGGTCATGTGATGTGATCCTGTAACCATGGAGACGAATCTGATGTCGCCAGGTCGTGACTCACAGAAAACGATCAGATCGGTTAAAGATAAAAAAGATAAAAATAAAAGAGTTGCATACCGACGACGTGACTCTTCTGATTGGCTCTCTCCGGTCCGGTGCCAGTCTGCTGCTCGACCGGTCAGTCACATGTGAAATATTGCAAATATGTTGAGATGATGAAAGATGTTCAGCTTTTTCTCACTGGAAAAAAAGGAACTGAAATTAAATCTTGTGGCTTTTATTACGTGGTCTTAATGTTGTCTTAAGTTAGAGCTGAAAGGTTAACACACTATCAGCTCTTAAAATGTGAAACTGTTGCAGAGTATTCATTCAAAATTAAGACAAGTAATCAAAATGTAATCAAATGCAACTTGTTACATTCAGTGGTCGGTTACATACTACAACAAAACCATCTAATAGTCGAAGTGAGGGGGGTGAAGGTTGCATAGAAGACAGGAGAGGCATAATGTTGATATACAGTTAGTGCTTATCAATAATGAGTATAAACTACAAACTAATGAGTATTCATGTGTTATAAATGAAGAATTCAGTATTTATTAATGCTTAACTAATGCTTAATAGTGTGTACTTAAAGGGATAGTTCACCCTAGAATGATATTTCGCTCATTATCTACTCACCCTCATGTTGACTAAGGGCTGGAAGAATTTTCAGAGTCCACCGTCCCTTCTCTGAGTTACAGGGGGTCTTGGCGTAGCAGTGCATTTCAATGCAACGGTTGCAAAGGGACACCAGAGCTCTTCGTAAAAAAACACACACAAAAAAACATCCAAATACCTCCATGATGCTCGTATGTAATGTCCGTCTTGTGCTGAAGCCCCAAATTGCGTAATTGTCCCGAAAAAAATTAAATAAGTCTATATTTTAAGCTTGTTTGTAGCGGAAGCTTCTCGAAGCTCCTCTTCCTGGTCCGTCCAAATCTCGCGTGATTTGCGCCGGCGTCAGTGCGGTTACTGCGTTGTAGTGGGTTCAATGTTCATACCTCTATCACATAGACCAGGGATGTCACATACAGGACAGTGCAATTTGATTGACCAGTAAAATAACAACACAATAACCTATAAATAATGAGGATTATAAACATTTCTCTTTGTTTTAGTGCAAAGAAGTACATTATTAAGATGTTTTACATTAAATAAACTGTCCTTTTACAACATATATTATGAACAACTTGAAATTTCTTTAGAAAAATATGTGCAATTTCAACAACATTACGCCTCTTATGTAACTTTCACACCTTCTGACTTCGACTATAGTTAGATGGTTTTGTTGTAGTATACGTATATTGAAATATTAATGCATTTCAAGTTGTCTGCATATCACATATTATACAGTATATATTATAAAGTGTTACCAGGTAACTTGTAATTGTAACCAACTACATTTGCAAAGGAATCTTCCCAACGCTGCAGCTCAGACACACATTGATTATTGATTGTCCCCCCAATCAATAATCAATAATCAATAATCAATCATCTCTAATCCAAATCTCAGTAGCCATGTTTCTACTCTGGTCTGGACTTTGTGACATCACAGGTTGTGGACCAGGTCCAGATCAGACTGGACGTTACCTTATAAGTTCATGTGGACCTGAACCAGGGAGACTCTAGAGGACTCGCTCAACACACCTCCCTCCTCCCCGACTCCTCCTCCTCCTTCTCCTCCTTTTCCCTCCTCTTCCCTCCTCCTTCTTCTCCCTTCTCTTCCTCCTCCTCCTTTTCCCTCCTCCTTCTTCTCCCTTCCCTTCCTCCTCCTCCTTTTCCCTCCTCTTCCCTCCTCCTCCCTCCTCCTCCTCTTCCCTCCTCCTCCTCTTCCTCCCCCTCCTCCTCCTCCTTCTCCTCTTCCCTCCTCCTCTCTCCCTCCCTCCCTCCTTCTCCCTTTTCCTCCCCCTCCCTCCTCCTCCTCCTCTTCCTCCTCCCCCTCCTCCTTCTAGCTTTCCCTCTCCCTCCTCTTCCCTCCTCTCTCCTCTCCCTCCTCCTCCGTCTTCTCCTCTTCCCTCCCTCCTCCTCCTCTTCCTCCTCCTCCTTTTCCCTCCTCTTCCCTCCTCCTCCTCCCTCCTCCTCCTCTTCCCTCCTCCTCTCTCCTCCTCCTCCTCCTCCCTCCTCCCTTTCCCTCCCTCCCCCCCTTCTCTCCTCCTCCTCCTCATTCCCCTTTCCCTCCCTCCTTCTCCCTTTCCCTTCCCCTTCCTCCTCCTCCCTCTTCCCTCCTCCTCCTCTTCCTCCCCCTCCTCCTCCTCCTTCTCCTTCTCCCTTTTCCTTTCCCTCCCTCCTCCTCCTCCTCCCCTCCTCTTCCCTCTCTCCTTCTCCCTTTCCCTCCCTCCTCCTCTCTCCTCCTCCTCCTTTTCCCTTTTCCTTTCCCTCCTCCTCCTCCTTCTCCCTTTCTTTCCCTCCTTCCTCCTCCTCCTTCTCCCTCTCCCTCCCTTTCCCTTTCCCTTCCTCTTCCCTCCCTCCTCCCTCCTCCTCCTCCTCATCTTCCCTCCTTCTCCCTCCTTCTCCCTTTCTCTCCCTCTTCCCTCCTCCTCTCTCCTCCTCCTTCTCCCTTTCCCTCCCTCCTCCTCCCTCCTTCTCCTCCTCCTTCTAGCTTTCCCTCTCCCTCTCTCCTCCCCCTCCCTTTCCCTTCCTCCTCCCCCTCCTCCTCCTCTTCCCTCCTCCTTCTTCTCCCTTTCCCTTTCCCTCCCTGCTCGACCGCTCTCCTCCTCCTTCTCCCTTTCCCTCCTCCTCCTTCTTTTCCCTCCCTCCTCCTCTTCCCTCCTCTTTCCTCCTCCTCTTCCCTCCCCTAGCAACTGTTACTATGTTGGACAACTTTCCGTCCACAGTCTCAGACGTAAACAGCAGAAACTCGTCGACAGTTTGTGACAAAAAGATCTGACTCAAGGGTCACTTCACCCCACGCTCTTCATCATCATCATCATCATCATCATCATCATCATCATCATCATCTTCATCATCAGTCAGCATGAGGCGTTCACTGACTGTAGGAAAAAATCAATCAGTAAAAAAAAGCAGACAGAACATGACGCCTCACTCTGCTATCTGTGTGTGTGTGTGTGTGTGTGTGTGTGTGTGTGTGTGTGTGTGTGTGTGTGTGTGTGTGTGTGTGTGTGTGTGTGTGTGTGTGTGTGTGTCTGTGTGTGTGTGTGTGTGTGTGTGTCTGTGTGTATGTGTGTGTGTGTGCGCAGACCACATCGCGGCGCTGCAGAACAACCTGACCCAGGCCGTCCACCAGACCGACGCCTGCGAGAAGCTGCGCGAAGCCGCCGACAGTCAGATGATGGCGGCGCAGAGTCAGACCAAAGCCTGCGAGTCTCAGGAGCAGTACGTCCAGAAACAGCTGTAAGTGAACACACCGCACACACACACTCACACACACACACACGCAGACACACACACACACACACACAGGAGGAGGACACGCCCCCATAACGGTGTCAGGTTTAATAACAGTAGACATGACTTTCTGAGCTCCATCCACGTTGCGATGGAGATGAGAAACTTTACTTTTTTGTTTATTTTATTTTATTTTATTTTACTAGAAATAGAGAAACCTGTAAACAATTCAAAAGCTAATATATAAATATTATATATGTCTTTAATTCAGTCTAAAGGTATAGGCAAGACGAACACAACAACAGACACACAACACATAGCCTACAAATTAGTTTTTTCATGCTTTCTTTCTTATAGTTAACACACAGGTATGAGGTGTACAGAGGTGAAAATACAATAAATAAATAGCTATTTAAAAAAAAAACTAAAATAAATAGATGAATAATTACATAAATGAAAAAGAATAAAGCAAAAATAAATAAAAAGGGTTAGGGTTATACAATAAAAATATGCAAAATGACATATCAATTAAATACATTAAACGCAGTACATGTGTTTGTAGTTTTAACAGCTTTTTTGTATAATAATACACATACAATAATAATACATTTTATTTGTTGGCGCCTTTCAAGGCACTCAAGGTCGCCTTACAAATAGAGAACAGAAAACAGAACAGTACAGTAGCAAAATATACAAATTATACAAATAGCAAAATAAATGTACAAGTAATAAACATACAGAACATACAAATTTACTGTTGAAACTCTGACTTTGGTTTTTTTACTTGAAAATGTATATTTGTGTGGGATGACGTAAAAAACAGCCTCTCTGTAGCCCCGCCTCCTCTCAGTCTGAGCCACACGGACATGTTGCATTCAAGTGCTGGAGGAAAACTGACACCTGACTGGTGATTGGTTCATCTAAGTGTGTGTTTGTGTGTGTGTGTGTGTGTGTGTGTGTGTGTGTGTGTGTGTGTGTGTTTACAGTCAGAAGTGCAAAGCTGAGTCCCGCTCGGCTCAGACTCCTCCACCGTCGACGTCACAGCACAAAACTCCCGCCCCGGCCAAAACGAACGGCGCCCCGCCCCTGGCCGGACTTCCTGCTCTGCTGCTGCTCGTCAGCAGCGCCCTGCACCTGCTCACCTGTGAGTCTCACACACACACACACACACATTAAAGGGATACACCAAAAAAAATATTTTCATGTCTTGCCTCACTCCCGAGTCCATGACCAGCAGATAGACACCATCCTTTCGACTGTGCGTGCAGTAACAAGGGAGATAGAGCCGTATCGCCCGTAATTAGCTTAGCTCAAACACTGGAAGTGTATGGGTAGTGTTAGCCTGCCTCCACCTAAAGTCGCTAATTAGCTTAGCTCAAACGCTGGAAGTGTATGGGTAGTGTTAGGCTGCCTCTTACCCGAGCTGAAATCAGCAGTCAGAAGATGATTTCATTTTAGCTCTAAACTCTGTAAATATATCACTTTATCGACATTTCAAACATTTTTAGGCGGGAAAGTAGCCGTTTAGATCAGCAGTGTGTCGTTAATTTGTCTAAATACCAGCTGTTTATGGTTTTGTTCGGACGGATTCGGCGCTGCTCAAGCTAGCTGTTGTGATCAACGCACTTCCGGTTACTTTCACAAAATAAAACACCCGTTGCCCTTTACATACAGAAAACCATGACGATAGAATTACTTTGAAACAGGAAGCTAACCTACCCTCGATGTAGCTAGCTTGAACCAAAATAAAGCGTCTTTGCTTGAACCCTCTGTTTTGACCAATCTCGTCCCGTTAGCGGCATTTGACCGCTCAAGATGTCTTACCGGAGAGTTTTGTCAGCTCTGAGACGAAGGTCGGCCCGCCGGTTTCCGTTTAGAGTTGCTGAAGAGTTTCTCTGATGACTTTAGGTGGAGGCAGGCTAACACTACCTATACACTTCCAGCATTTGAGCTAAGCTAATTAGCGACTTTAGGTGGAGGCAGGCTAACACTACCTATACACTTCCATCGTTTGAGCTAAGCTAATTAGCGACTTTAGGTGGAGGCAGGCTAACACTACCTATACACTTCCATCGTTTGAGCTAAGCTAATTAGCGTAGCGATACGGCTCTATCTCCCTTGTTACTGCACGCACAGTCGAAAGGATGGTGTCTATCTGCTGGTCATGGACTCGGGAGTGACGCAAGACACCTTTAATGAAAAGGACAACAGTGTGTGTGTGTGTGTTGTTGTGTTAATGTGTGCGTTGTGTTTTTTTCAGGAGCGCAGCGTGGTGATTGGCCGTTTCAGCGGCGAGCACTGTAGTCCAGGACGGGGAGGAGGATGTGGGCGGAGCCTGGACAGACAAAAAAAAATGACTGACTGCTGTACAAACTTCCTGTCTGCGCAACAAGTAAACATGTCGCCATGGAGACGCTGACACCACGCTGCCGTATGATTGGACACAAACTTTTTTTTGCTTTAAGTTGAACAGCTGAGACGTTCACTGACCGTCAGAGACTCTGCCGCCACGGAAACCACTGTGTCCACATCCTGATCTGGTTCCTACTTCCTGTTTAGTTTTTTTGTTTTTTTAATTTCAACTTTTTTTTGTTTCTACTTACTGATTTGGTCTCTACTTCCTGTTTTTTTTATTTCTACTATTCTTTTTGATTCTACTTACTGTTTTTTTATTTCTAGTATTTTTTTGTTTCTACTTACTGTTTTGGTTTTTACGTCCTGTTTTTTATTTCTACAAAAAAATGTGTTTCTACTTCCTGTTTTTTTTTTTTATTTCTACTGAAAACAAATGTTGGTTTCTACTTCCTGTTTTGCTTTTTACTAACCCTTTTGGTTCCTACTACTGTTTTTTTTATTTCCACCCATTTTTTTTGGTTTCTACGTCCTGTTTTGGTTTCTACTTCCTGTGTTGGTTTCTCGTGGTTGAGTCCGTTCAGTCTTCAGACACTGTCGATCACTGTCACTCTGCGTCCTTGTACCTGATTATTATTGATGAGTTGATTTAAATAAATATGAGCTGTGGCCCCGCCCCCTTTAGACACTCACACACCTCGTCACGGATTCTGACACCTGACAGGTGTTTTATTTCTTTTAATAATAATTGACCAATCAGACTCAAATGTTTCTGTTGTGTGACTTCCTTATATTTCTTCGTTTGATGTTTTCACATTTTCTCAGGTGAGTTTCCTGTTTGACCTGAGCAGGTAAAACAGTGAAGAGTCTGAACTCTGACAGTCGCACCTGTTCACACACCTGAGCCTGACAGACAGATGATTGACAGCTGCGAGGATCAATACTGACGGAGAGAGGAAGTGATCGGGTCAGGAGCGGTCAGGTGTCAATAGAGTGTGTGAGTGTGTGTGTGTGTGTGTGTGTGAGTGTGTATATGTGTGTGTGTGTGTGTGCGTGAAGCTTCGTCACTGCAGCTGAACGAGCGACGACTTTTAGAAGCTTTTTTTATCTGATGCTGGTTTGGGATGGGGGAGGGGGGAGGGGCTGGGGCTGGGGGCGGTGCTATGTTAATGAGATAATTAATAAACATGAGGAGTTTGTAAAACCAACGTGTTTCTTTGTTCCTGTTTACAACTTATTTATTAACCACTACACACAACACACACACACACACACACACACACACACACACACTGCAGTAGATTAGGATCAAGAGGGTCAGTGTGTTTCACAGCGCCCCCCGGGGGGCAACTGGAGTCAGCACAGGAGATGTGCATGTGCAGGTAAAACAGCTGTCAAAAAAACAAAAACAAAAACATCAGGAGGACACAGACAAGAGATTTTCTTCTCAAAAAAATCTAAAATGTGATAAAACGGAGATGAGATGGCGAGACGCTTCTGTCACTGTGATGTCACAGCACAAACTGACCTTTGACCTTTAGAGGAAAAACATTAAATTGCCCAACTTGTTATGCAAACAAAAACACAAGAATTAAATAAGAAATAAAGTGGAACAAACTGTTTATTTCCCACTGATACACTGTATAATACAGTACATATATACTTATTATACTGTATACTATAAGTATATTGTATAGTAGTACTGTATACAGTACTTATTATACTGTGTATATATATACATGTGTGTGTGTGTGTGTATACACTACTATACACATACTTATACTGTATATACAGTATAAGTATAAATATGCAATATAATAAGTACTTATACTATATATATACACTATAATAAGTATATATTGTATAGTAGTATACAGTAGCCTACTTGTTATATTGTGTGTATATATGTGTGTACACCTCTATACACTGTACAGTACAATAAGTATAATAATAGTGTACAGTATAATATGTATATACTTATATCCGTGTGTGTGTACACCTCTATACACTGTATACAGCATTAGTATAAATATACAGTGCAATACTTATTATTACAGTGTACCGTATAATAAGTATACTTATAAGTACTTATTATACTGTAATAAGTATATATATATTAGATTATACTTTATTTCATCCCCGAGGGGAAATTCGTTTTTTTTTTGTTTTTTTTGACATTATATGCTTATTATACTGTACAGTAAAATAAGTATATAGTATATTTATATATGTATAGTAGTGTACACCATAGACATATATAAATATACTATATGTACACACTACACACCATAGATACACACGCAGTGTACTTTCCCCAGAGCAGCGGTTGATATAACGTGTTATATCAATCTGGGTTTCCCCCTCCGTGTTGCCTGGCAGGCCCTCGTGGCTGTGTGCGCTGTGATTGGTCGGCCGGTGCCTGTGAGTCAACCTGAGGGCGGAAGTGCCTCACCAACTCCCCCTGTGACGTCAGCAGTAGGAGAACTTCCTAGTTGAAACTTCGTGTAAATAAAACCGGAGATCGACAACGCGGCGGAAAAAACAACCAACAACCAACAACCAACTCTCCTCCGGTCGGCGGCGGTTAGTCAGTTAGGTAGTTAGTTAGGTAGTTAGTTAGTCAGTAGTAGTTGTTGTTTATTTCCGGTTCTCTCCGTCTCTCCGGTTCTGGTACCGACCCAGACCCAGACATGATGAGGGTCCGGTCTCTTCTCTCCGTGGTCCTGGTCCAGACCTGTTGGCTGCTCGTGACCGCGGCGGAGGAGGAGCCCCACGCGACCACCGGAGCGCCTCGAGCCGTCACCAACTCCTCCGGTACCGGCACCGGGACCGGCAGCGGGACCAGCACCGGGACCAACGGGACCCGGCACCACGGGGCCCCGGGCAGCGCCTTCTCCGTGGACAGCTCCATGATCCAGAGGGCCCTGTACGTCCTGGTGGGGATCACCATGATAGGAGTCCTCTACTTCCTGATCCGCGCCGTGCGGTGAGACACACACACACTATACACTATACACACTATACACACACTATGTACACTATACACACACACACACACACACACACAAAAATTACATCCGTAGTCCCCAAAACAATACAACAATTAACATAAAAAGTCCATAAAGATGGAGGACCAGTAGGTAACAGAAACTTACATAGTTACAGGATTGGGCATGATTCTTTAAATTGTAAAAAAAAAAAAAAATATATATATATATATATATATAATCTATATAGCTGCGATTAAAGCAGAAGTAAGCGGAATGGTTGTGTTAATATAAGTCTTAAATAGTTGTATCTTCCGACAGCAATCACTTACATAGAGTGTTTGGTCTGAAACACGGGTCTGTCAGTCACTCTGCTCTGCTCTGAGCCCAGGAGAAAACTTTCCTTGTATCCTACAACCTTTATCCAATGAGGAGAGAGAACGGCATAAAGGGGCAGTCCTCTCTGTGTGTGCAGCCAAGGGATGCGCCTGAATGTGGTGACGTAGGGACAAAACCACCGGATCGCTTACTTCTGCTTTAAGTAAAAGTAAGAGTAAGAATAGATTAGAAAATAATAGAATAAACTTTATTGTCCCACAGGGGGACATTTGTTGTGGACTCTAATGCATGGTTAAGGCCATAGACAATAAATATCCCTAAAATACACAGTTTGAGATGTACCTCCATGTACACACACACTCATGGCACACCCAGTAAGAGTACATTTCTTATTTATATTTATTTATATCAATGTATTATATACAAATATCAATGAATTACTATAATTGTTTCTAAATGAATTTAAGGAGCTTTTAACTCTTGTTAGTGAGAATGAACTCTTTGAAAGCAGCTGCACTGATGTGCTGCTTTTAGGGGTTAGGGTTTCCTTCTTTCACAAACACAGCTTGTGTCCAATAGGATTTTAGAAAGAAAAAAGAGCAGACCTGAAAGTAACCAGTACTTTTCATCCTTACTAGAAATTAACTTGAGTAAAAGTAAAAATATTTGTCTTGGAAATGTATTCAAGTAAGAGTAATAAGTACCAAAGAAATCTAATACTCAAGTAAAGTACAAATCCTCTGGATATGTACTTAAGTACAGTACTCAAGTAAATTTACTCATAACAATACACAATACAATACAGCTCGTGAAAAAATGAAGAGACCACTTTAAAATGATCAGTTTCTCTGGTTTTACTATTTATAGGAACGAGTTTGAGTGAAAGGAGCACTAATGTTTTATTCTGTAAACTACTGACAACATTTCTGCCAATTTTGAAATAAAAATATTGTCATTGAGGTCATTTATACCTAGATAAAGACAACTAGTCAAAATAATAAAAATAAAAAAAGTTCCAGTGTTTTAATTTAGACCTTGAATAATGCAAAGAAAACAAGTTCATAGACATTTAAAAAAAACAACACTAATATGAACTTGGTCGTGCTGCATTCAGGGTCATGTAGGAAATCTAATGTGTGTGTGTGTGTGTGTGTGTGTGTGTGTGTGTGTGTGTTGTTGCTCAGGCTGAAGAAACCGGCGCAGAAGAAGAAGTACGGCCTCCTGTCCGACTACGACGACTCGGTGGAGATGGACGCCGTCGACAGCGACGAGGACGACACGCTGTACGAGGCCCGCAGCCTGCGCAGGTCAGAGGTCAACACACACACACACACACACACACACACACGCAAACACACACACACACAACAACAACAAAGAGAGAGAGGCTGAAGCTGCTGTGTTGTCACGGCGACATCAGTAGAGACACGTCACAGTAAAAACACTTTCACTTTTTCGACACAGTTTCCTGTCAGTCTTTAAAGGGATAGTTCAACATTTTGGCAAATTGGCCCATTGCCATAATCCCTATAGTCATAGCAGTAGGTTTGTTACCTTTAATTGTCGGTGCAAGCTGTTTTTAGAACGGCGGAGCAGAGCTACGAGCTGCTCAGAGCTATGCTACGGAGGCTTATTATGGGATTTCTTTGGTTTCCCTCATCAAACTCATCAAATACACAATCCAACAACTCCACAACGCTCTGGTGGACAAGTTGTGAGCTGCACATTCACCACGCTATGAGATAATAACACAACGTTACCACACAGAGTTGTTTTAGAGGGAAATACAGAGACTGTTGCTGAAAAACTGTCCCTGAAGGCAACGTGCATCAGAGGTTTTGCATGAATTTCCCTCTAAAACAACTCTGTGTGGTAACGTTGTGTTATTATCTCATAGCGTGGTGAATGTGCAGGTCACAACTTGTCCACCAGAGCGTTGTGGAGTTGTTGGACTGTGTATTTGATGAGTTTGATGAGGGAAACCAAGAAATCCCATAATGAGCCTCCGTAGCGTAGCTCTGAGCAGCTCACGGCTCTGCTCCGCCGTTCTAAAAATAGCTTGCACCGACAATTAAAGGTAACGAACCTACTGCTATGACTGTAGGGATTATGGCAATGGGTCAATTTGCCAAAATGTTGAACTATCCCTTTAAGAAGGGGGGGCTCTTATTTTGAAGGGCCATTCGTCTGCTTTATTTTGAAGTTTTGTCAAAGTCAAATGTGAAATATTTGAAAAGATACAATTACAAACAGTTTCCCAGAATTGTGAAAGCGATTGATTCTCTTCTCAGTCATTTCCAATAACCAAACATCAGTGAGTCATCACTTGTGAAACTTCAGATGACCTCATTTTTTCATGGTGCATTCAGGGAAAACACGTGATTTAAGTGTCACAGTGTTTACAACAGCAGAAGTTTGGTTCAGATACAGAAACATACAACACATCTTCATCTTCACAACAGAATGCTGATCGTCAGGGCCGTTGCTAGGAATTCTGGGCCCCCTTAAAGAATACTAAAGTGGGCCCCTCCCCCTAACTTTTCCTTTTTTTTTCTTAGACTACGTATGTATTATCATTTTTTATTTAGCCTTCTTTGTTTTGATGCTAATGCAGCATTACACTGCAAAAACTCAAGTATCTTAGCAAGAATATTTGTCTTATTTCTAGTCAAAATGTCATTTCTAGTCAAAACAAATCTCATTCTACTTAAAATAAGACTCATCATATTAAAAGTAGCTTGTTTTTTAGACACTTTTTACTTCTTTCAAGCAGATTTTCACTTGGAATAAGTAGAAAAAATCTGATAGTGGAGCAAGTTTTTCTTCCTTATTACAAGCACAAAAAACTTACTTTCACTGGCAGATTTTTCTATTTATTGTGAATTTAAGTGAAAATTATCTAAAAAAACAAGTTAATTTTTAGGTAATGAGTCTTATTTTAAGTGGAAAGAGATTAGTTTTGACTAGAAATGAGACATTTGGACAAGAAATAAGACAAATATTCTTGGAAAGATGTTGAGTTTTTACAGTGTACTGTGAGTATTAGTCAGGGTCTTACGTAGAATAAATCAGTCATACAAAGATTAGACTACTGGGGTTTTTTATGGGCCCCACTGGGCGCTGGGCCCCTAGAATTATCATCACCTTTCTCCCCTATACAACGGCCCTGTGTCGGAGTGTCCCTGAACGCACCACGATGTCGATGTTTGATCAGTGTTGCAGTTTGAACTGTGTGTGACCGGTTGTAACTAGTGTCATTATTGATCTGTGTCTCTGTTCAGATGAGTCGAGACCGATGGGACGTTATCGATCGACCGGGACCCTGACCGGTGGTTATTGATTATGGATCGGAAGAAGAAGAAGGAGAAGAAAGGACCAAACATTATTATCATTTATCATTATTATTATTATTATTGTTAATGTCATTGTTGCTCTTGTTGCCGTTGGATGCCAAAGCTGCAGCTGCTCTGTTCCTGTGGGGCGGAGCAGGATAATCGATTTTTTTTTTTTTTTTTTAAGAAGAAGTGTTGGATGATGTCATCTTCGTGATGAAGTGATGTCGTTGCCATGGAGATGCAGGACGCTCTCTCTCTCTCTCTGACGCCAAAATTTTTTCCTCCTGTTTCTTAATCTCGTTTCTTTTTCTACGAGTTTTTTTTGTTGTTTTTTTCACGTCGTGCTTTATCTACTGTAAACTGACTCCAGATCAGCTGATCACTGATCGATCAGAGTCTGTGATTGATTGATTGATTGATTGATTGATTGATTGATCGATCGGTGGCTTTTCTCCCTCCTGACGGACCCTGACCCTCCACGGACCAGCGGCGGACTCTTCGGGCCAGCCTGCAGGAGCCTGAACGCACCACTGACCCGGACGGCGTGACCGTGGTGCGTTCACGGGTCCAAGACAAAAACAAAACAAAGAATGTCACAGTCAAACTGCCAAACCCATATCAAACGTCTGCTTTCCAGAGGGACTTGAACACATCATCATCATCTCCAGTCGTGTTGCGTTCAGGTGTTCCAGGTGTTTGTTCTTCACGGTGCCTTCAAAGTCCTCAACGTTTTAAAACACAAATGATTGAACTGATCGCTCTTTGACTGGCTGATTGATCGCTGATCGATCTGTTCGACTTGTTCCAAACTTCATCTTCTATCAGTCGTTAGGGAAATATGATGTCTCTTTCAAAATAAAAGCTGAGCGGTGTTATTTTCTCTTAAGGTGTCAACGGGGTGTTTTTCAGGCTTTTACTCTGAAGGGCTGCGATGATGTGACACTGTTTCACCAGAGGAACAGATGTAATGTCCAGATGTGACCAGCAGGTGTCACCACGTCACTGTGCAACATCAGACATAGGTGTGTGTGTGTGTGTGTGTGTGTGTGTGTGTGTGTGTGTGAAAATAAATATTTATACATTTAAAAAGAACAGACAGTTTTTAATATAAAGCTGCAATTTTTATTAAAATAAAACAAACATAAGTGACATATGATCATATAAATAAATCAATGATTTCTTCTGATCATATTTTAAAATTTTAAAAGTTTCAAAATGCAAATCTTTTCTGTCTCCATGCTCTTATTCTGAAAGTCAGAGGGGATGAAACTAGCTGCTCATCCACAGGTGTGCTTTTATTTTCTTGGGGTAATAATTTAAATGTGAACTTCACTGACTGCAGAGACACATCTTCATCATCTTCCTCCTCCTCCTGTGAATATATATGTATATGATATGAATAGCTATAATATAAAAAAGAACAAACAATTTTAAATATAAAGCGGCAAATAAAACCATCAGATTAAAATAAGACAAACATAAAAAACATAATAATATGAAGAATAAATAATTTCTTATGATCATTTTTAAAAGTTTCTGATAAAAACTCAAATCTTTACTGTCTCAATGCTTTTATTCTGAAGGTCAGAGGGGATGAAAACAGCTGCTGATCCACAGATGTGCTTTTATTTTGTTGGGTAATAATTTAAATGTGAACTTCACTGACTGTGGAGCAGAGACACATCTTCATCATCATCTTCCTCCTCCTCCTGTGAATATATATAAATATACATATGATGAAATTATAAATAGGCTATATATAGGCCTATTAAAAAAGAACAGACAGTTTTAAATATAAAGCAGCAAATAATAAAACCATCAGATTAAAATAAAACAAACATAAATAACATATAATAATATGAATAAATAAATAATTCTAGTCTTCTTTTCTTTCTTTTTTAAAAAAGTTTATGATAAAAACTCAGATCTGTTCTGCTTTTATTCTGAAGGTCAGAATGGATGAAAACAGCTGCTGATCCACAGATGTGCTTTTATTTTGTTGGGTAATAATTTAAATGTGACAGTGGAGCAGAGACACATCTTCCTCTTCCTCCTGTGAATATAATATATACATATGATATGAATATAAATATGTATATTAAAAAAGAACACACAGTTTTAAATATAAATCAGCAAATAATAAAACCATCAGATTAAAATAGAACAAACATAAATGTGATGGTCTGGCTCCATGCTTTTATTCTGAAGGGCAGAGGGGATGAAAACAGCTGGTGATCCACAGATGTGCTTTTATTTTGTAGGGTTATAATTTAAATGTGACTGTGGAGCAGAGACACATCTTCCTCTTCCTCCTGAATATATATATATAAATATGATATAAATTAGCCTATATATAGGCTATGTAAAAAAGAAAAAAGAACAAACTATTTGAAATATAAAGCAGCAAGTAATAAAATCATCAGATTAAAGTAAAACAAACATGAATAACATATAATAATATGAATAAATCAATAATTCTGATCTTTTGTTTTAAGTTTATGATAAAAACTCAGATCTGTTCTGCTTTTATTCTGAAGGTCAGTGTATGAGGCAAGAACAGGTTTGCTGATTTCTTATTTCTCCTTATAGCTGCTTGATCCACAGATGTGCTTTTATTTTGTTGGGTCATAATTTAAATGTGACAGTGGAGCAGAGATACATCCTCCTCCTCCTCTTCCTCCTGTGTGAGCGTCAGCAGCTGGTTTTTCCCACAGTTCAGTCTGTCAGGATCACAGGTATCACACATCAGGCTGATTGGAGGGTTATGAGGTCACAAGGGGGCGGGGCCTGTCGCTGTAACAAGCCAATGATGAGTGGGCGGAGCTGAAGACTGATAAACATCTGAGCCAATCAGACGACAACGACGACAGTAACAGGTCCCAGAGGAGAGAGAGGGGGCGGGAATCAATTAGTGTGTGTTGTTGTATGTGTGTGTGTGTGTGTGTGTGTGTGTGTGTGTGTGTGTGTGTGTGTGTGTGTGTGTGTGTGTGTGTGTGTGTGTGAGATGCTGCTTCGTCCTCAGTTCCCACCTCTGTCTCTGTTTATCTGATCGACTTGAATTGTCACATTTCCTCCTCATTACACTTGATTTAAAGAGGTGTGTGTGTGTGTGTGTGTGTGTGTGTGTGTGTGTGTGTGTGTGTGTGTGTGTGTGTGTGTGTGTGTGTGTGTGTGTGTTGTGTCTCTTTCACACACTCACAGCTGTTTATCTCAGAATGTCAATCACATCGTTAATGGTTAATTAATTCGTCCTCAGACGACAGAAAATAATCTCACAGGCCAGGGTCGTGTAGCTACTCACTCACCACCTGTGGGTTGAAGAACATGTGGTTAAAGGGATAGTTCAACATTTTGGCAAATTGCCCCCCATTGCCATAATCCCTATAGTCATAGCAGTAGGTTTTCTTACCTTTAATTGTCGGTGCAAGCTGTTTTTAGAACGGCGGAGCAGAGCCGTGAGCTGCTCAGAGCTATGCTACGGAGGCTCATTATGGGATTTCTTGGTTTCCCTCATCAAACTCATCAAATACACAATCCAACAACTCCACAACGCTCTGGTGGACAAGTTGTGACCTGCACATTCACCACGCTATGAGATAATAACACAACGTTACCACACAGAGTTGTTTTAGAGTTAAATACAGAGACTGCTTGATGAAAAACTGTCCCTGAACGCAACGCACATCAGCGGTTTTGCGTGAATTTCCCTCTAAAACAACTCTGTGTGGTAACGTTGTGTTATTATCTCATAGCGTGGTGAATGTGCAGGTCACAACTTGTCCACCAGAGTGTTGTGGAGTTGTTGGATTGTGTATTTGATGAGTTTGATGAGGGAAACCAAGAAATCCCATGAGCCTCCGTAGCGTAGCTCTGAGCAGCTCACGGCTCTGCTCCCCCGTTCTAAAAACAGCTTGAACCGACAATTAAAGGTAACGAACCTACTGTTATGACTATAGGGATTATGGCAATGGGCCAATTTGCCAAAATGTTGAACTATCCCTTTAACACTTGTGTTTACTACATAACTCCATGTGTGTTCATTCATAGTTTTGATGTCTTCAGTTTTAATCTACAATGTAGAAAGTGATTTTCTTTTTTTTAATAAAGAAAATAAAGAAAAACCATTGAAGGAGATGGTGCGTCCAAACTTTGGACTGTTAGTGTGTAAATGTAAAGGCCTATTTATTTAAGTTTTTATTTCAAGTAATGGCAAGATGAACAACACAACAACAAACAATGAAGGAAAATTAAAGGTAAAAGAAACAAAAACTACATATTTGATATTAAAAAAGGGAGTTTCTACAAAGTTAAAAAGAGACAACTGTCTCCAGTAGCCTATTGTATTTTTGTTCTTGTTTAACATGGTTGTTGTCTTGTTGTCTCGTGTTTGACACATAAGGAATTGAATAAAAACTTAAATTCGATCTGATAAACATTTAAACAATAGTTTTTATCTTCTTTTTTTCTTTTTCTTTTAATCTGAGCCCAGGTGAGGTGTGTTTAACCTGTGTTCAGGTGACTTCCGGTCTGTCGTCACCACCTGGACCAGCTCTATTTTTTGTTTTTTTACTTTATTGAAAAGTTCCAAGTACAGTCAGAACAATGACCATTGGATAATACAAAACGAAGTCTGGCATCTCCAACCAAGAAAATAAATAAATATAGATAGACATGAAGTGCATGAAGTGCGTAAGTCAGTACAGGAGTAATTTAAACATAATAATAAAAGTAAATGTAATTAAAAAGAAAAGAAAGAGGAAAAAGGCAAGACATATTACATTTCTCCAAACATTTCTTGAATTATGGTAACAGTGTGTATACATTTCTTATTATCAATTATTTTAATACATTCAAAATAGTTCTTGAAATCAATTTCAAAAACAGGGAAGAAAGGTCGACCTTTGGAAAATTTGGTTTTATGTAGCCTAGCTATGTGGAATTTTGCAATTAGCTACAATAATCAACTCCACCTGGAGCAGCTCTACTCTACCTACCGATGTCCAGCGTCGTGACGTCACTGCAGCAGCTGGTTTCACACCTGGCTGAGCTCCAGATGTGATGATGAACCTCCTCCTCGGTCCTCGTGTCTCTCCTGGAACCGTTTCCGGTCTCTGGGCTCCGGGGTCGTGACGGAGGAGGAGACGCGGCCGGAAAACACGACTCCAGCAGCGCGAGGAGGAGGAGGAGGAGGAAGAGGAGGGAGAGAGAGGAGGAGGAGGAGGAGGAGGAGGAGGAGGAAGAGGAGGGAGAGAGAGAAGAGGAGGAAGAGGAGGAGGAGGAGAACCAGCGGCTCCCCAGGGATCTCCTACTCCTCCTCCTCCTGGGACCCTGCTCCGTCTGGGCTTAATGACTCTGTTGTTATCGACGGCGTCTCCATGGAAACGAAGCGTCACGACACCGGGGGGGTTGGGTAGTGGGTCGGTATAAAAGGAGGTGCACGAGGAGACCAGGACCAGTCCAGTTTGTGTTATTTGCTGCTCCCTGCACGAGACATGATGCACGAGGCTCCGCGTCACCGCTACACCTGCGACAGGTAAAGACTCTGATCCACTCATCCAGATGTTAAGATGTTTAGCCTATGTGAACTGTACTTTCTGAAGTATTTGTCACTTTTTTTTTATGAATGAATGTTGTTAGGCTATGTGAACTTTACTTGTTCTGGGTAGAAGTTGGACATTTGTTTGAAACTTTAACTGGTGTAAAGCTTAAACCTAAACAGAGCTGTAATTCTCCTATATGATGAGAAAAGGTTTAAAGGGCAAGGACTCTTTTTTTGTTGAATTATCTTTTAATTTCATTAGGAAAATATTACATTCACAAATGTAAATGTTCCTCAAAAAGACCAGGGATTCAGGTATTTATAATAGAAATCTGCCTCTATAAACTATAAAACCACACTTTTACATTATAATCACTAAAAGCCTCTGTATGATTATTTGAAGCTATAACCCCTATTTTCAATTCAACTCTGTAAATAGATGTATAGGCTATTATGTTTATATTTTGTTGTGTTTTTGTTGTTGTTTTGTTTTCTTGGTTTCTTTCTTTCTTTCTTTCTTTTTATTTTTATTTGGAGAGGACAGTGCACATTAATTAACATTTCTGTAACCCTATGACACTAAATTAGAGACAATTAATATGATACTAGCCTACTAAAAACAAAAAAAAACAAGTAGACAGTAATACACACAAAAAAACAGGATGTATAGTGCAGTTAAAAATGTGTGTGTAGCCTATAATATAAAATAAATAAATGAATAAAGAGAGACTCTGACACAGGAGGAGACAGTGAACGCCTCACAGCAGCTACAATGAGGCGTTCACTGTCTTTATTGAGACTGATGTGTTTCTGTAACTAAAAGTGTGTTAACCTCTCTCTCTCTCTCTTTCTCTCTCTCTCTCTCTCAGTGATCAGCTGATCAGCCTCAACAACGGTGAGAAAACCTTCGATTTATTTATAGGCTATCAGACAGTATGGGCTCTTTGCACAGCTCCACTACTTCCTGAATTTAAGGCAGGTCCTTCATTTCCTGTCTTACATTATTGGACAAACTTAATCCAGGTGTGTCTGAGTAGTCACAATGGTCAGACACACCTGGATTAAGTTTGTCCAATAATGTAAGACAGGAAATGAAGGACCTGCCTTAAATTCAGGAAGTAGTGGAGCTGTGCAAAGAGCCCATTGATGATGCACTTATCTATAATGATAATCGATTGATAAAATGTTTGATATTAAATTTGCATGAGTTTCAAGTTTCATTTTTGTTTATTTAATGTTCACACATAACTGGGAGAAGGGCCGTTGTATAGGGGAGAAAGGTGATGATAATTCTAGGGGCCCAGCGCCCAGTGGGGCCCATAAAAAACCCCAGTAGTCTAATCTTTGTATGACTGATTTATTCTGCATAAGACCCTGACTAATACTCATAGTACACTGTAAAAACTCAACATCTTTCCAAGAATATTTGTCCAAATGTCTAATTTCTAGTCAAAACTAATCTCTTTCCACTTAAAATAAGACTCATTACCTAAAAATTAACTTGTTTTTAGATCATTTTCACTTAAATTCACAATAAATAGAAAAATCTGCCAGTGAAAGTACGTTTTTTGTGCTTGTAATAAGGAAGAAAAACTTGCTCCACTATCAGATTTTTTCTACTTATTCCAAGTGAAAATCTGCTCGAAAGAAGTAAAAAGTGTCTAAAAACAAGCTACTTTTAATATAATGTGTCTTATTTTAAGTAGAATGAGATTTGTTTTGACTAGAAATGACATTTTGACTAGAAATAAGACAAATATTCTTGCTAAGATACTTGAGTTTTTGCAGTGTAATGCTGCATTAGCATCAAAACAAAGAAGGCTAAATAAAAAACGATAATACATACTGTACGTAGTCTAAGAAAAAAAAGAAGGAAAAGTTAGGGGGAGGGGCTCACTTTAGTATTCTTTAAGGGGGCCCAGAATTCCTAGCAACGGCCCTGACTGGGAGCAATGCATGCTGGGAAATCTGTTGTATAGGCTATTTGTATGTGATGCGTTCAGGGATCTTTTTGATTGATTATCATTACGTGTGGTCATGTGACTAAGTCGGACACTCCCATTGGCTGCTGTTCATTAAACCCCTCCCCCTCTCTCCTCTCCTCTCCAGGCGCCGGTCCGCGGGTCGTGATGGGTCGCCACCGGGTCGTCACCAACAGCCGCGAGCGCTGGCGGCAGCAGAACGTGAACGGGGCGTTCTCCGAGCTGCGGCGGCTGCTCCCCATCCACCCGCCCGACAGGAAGCTCAGCAAGAACCAGATCCTCCGCCTCGCCCTGCGCTACATCCACTTCCTGGACGGGCTCGCCGCCGACCAGCACCCGGAGGGGGCGGGGCCAGAGGGGGCGGGGCCTCAGGGGGCGGGGCTTCATTCACCGTCATCATCATCCGGCTGCGAGAGCTCCACGGACGGAGACTGGGAGGAGCGGCACGGCGAGGGGGCGTGGCCTAACTACAGCACCTCCACCTGAGCAGCAGCACGGCGAGGGGGCGTGGCCAGTGGTGTAGTCTATGTGATACTCAGGTTTACTCAGTATACCCACGGAAAATGCATAAATACTTCATTATACACCCAGTACAACAAAACTATCCAACTAAAGTAAATGTCAGTGGTTCTCAAAGTGGGAGGGTTGACAGGGTTCAAGGGGGTTCCCAACTATTTCTTGAAATTTTACCACTTTTTACTTTCTTTTTTTTAAAGAAATTTTACCCCTTTTGTATTATTGTTTGAGAAATTTTACCACTTTTTTCTGTAATATTTAGAAAAATTTTACCACTTTTTCTAGAATTCTTGAGTAATTTTACCAGTTTCTTCTCAATTTAAAAAAAAAACATTTTACTATTTACTATATAGGACTTCTACCACTTTTTTTTTTTTACCGCTTTTCCTAGAATTTCTTTGATAAATCTTACTAGTTTCTTTGAAAACATTTTTTTTTCCCTTTTTTCTGTTTTGTTTTTGAAATTTTACCAGATTTTTCCAGATTTTTTTGTGAGAATTTTTACCACTTTTTTCCAGAAATGTCTCTATAGTCTTTCAAAAATGTATGCCTAATTTAAACGTACATTGATTGTTTGTGCATTTCTGGTATTTGCTTCAAAATTTTGTCCGATGGGGGTCCGTGGTCTAATTTGTGTCAATTTTGATGTAAAAAAGTTTGAGAACCACCAGTCTATGTGATACAAGTATGTACAGTTTACCCACCTAAGAAGCAGTTTACCCACTACAAAACATTAGACTACACCACTGGGCGTGGCCTAACGACAGCGCCTCCACCTGACGAGAAGCGCGGCGAGGGGGCGTGGCCTAACGACACCGGACCGGAGCGTTGACGGTCCACCATGTTGGCTCCAGAGGAGTCGTATCGTATACCAGCAGCAGCAGCAGCAGCAGCAGCGACCTGTGGTCTTTGAACGCACCTCAGAGCTTCGCCCTGAGAGGCCCAGAGTCTGTGTGATATTCACATTATTATTATTATTGGTTATTGGTTATTATTATCGATTAGATGATTAGTGTTGACGTGTCTCTGTGTTCAGTCAGAAACAGACGACGCGACTCGGTTTCTTTAACGTTAAAGGAACGTTTGCTTTCATTGTTGTTGTGATGTTCAGTAGAATATTGATTGATTGTTTTTTAATGTATCAGTAACTGATCAATAAAAAAAACAATATATAAAAAAACTTGACACTGACTGATGTGATTGATCTGATCAGTAGTTTGAATGACTTTGCTGATTTTAGAGCTATTTAATGATGAGCGTTCAAGTGATTCTTTCTCCTCAACTCATCGTGTTCAGTGCTTTTATTCTGAAGGTCAGAGGGGATGAAAACAGCTTTTATTTTGTCGGGTAATAATTTAAACACTGTAAAAACTCAAAATCTTTCCAAGAATATTTGTGTTATTTCTTGTCAAAATGTCTCAATTTTAGTCAAAATTAATCGCTTTCCACTTAAAATAAGACTCATCACCTAGAAATGAACTTGTTTTTAGATCATTTTCACTTGTTTCAAACTAATTTTCAATTGAAATAAGTAGAAAAATCTGCCAGCGAAAGCAAGTTCTTTGTGCTTGTAATAAGAAAGAAAAACTTGCTCCACTATCAGATTTTTCTACTTATTTCAAGTGAAAATATGCTTAAAAAAGTAAGACGTGTCTAAAAAACAAGCTATTTTTTACATGATGAGTCTTATTTTTAGTATAATTAGATTTGTTTTGACTAGAAATTACATTTTAACTAGAAATAAGACAAATATTCTTGGTAAGATTTTGAGTTTTTGCAGTGAATGATCTTCCTCTTCCTCCTGTGTGAGCGTCAGCAGCTGGTTTTTCCCACAGTTCAGTCCGTCAGGATCACAGGTATCACACATGAGGCTGATTGGAGGGTTATGAGGTCACAAGGGGGCGGGGCCTGTCACTGTAACAAGCCAATGATGAGTGTGTTGGGAGCTGATGACTGATAAACATCTGAGCCAATCAGACAACGACAGTAACAGGTCCCACAGGAGAGAGAAGGGGCGGGAATCAATTAGTGTGAGACGCTGCTTCGTCCTCGTTTCCCACCTCTGTCTCTGTTTATCTGATCAAAGTTTGGACACGCCTTCTCATTCAATGGTCTTTCTTTATTTTTATGACTTTCTATATTGTAGATTCAAACTGAAGAGACATCAAAACTATAAAGGAACATATAAGATCTCTTTGCCAAATTAGTCTTAAATTTCCATATTTCCTACCATATTTTAAAGAACTGAGGCAGCTCAAATAAAAGTATTTTCTTTTCTTTTTTCTCTAATTGATGGACAATTTCACAGAGTAAATTTGAGCTTTATAATTTATACTGTTAAATTACTGTAGTAGTTAATCCTTTCATATTTCATGGCACGAACTTTATTTTGTTTAATATTCAAATGCTAATATTTTTTTCATAAAATGTCTGCCCATCATTTTCTACAGTTTTGTCATTATTTTTTAACAGTAAAAAAACTAGCAGCTGCAGTTGCCGGTTTATACAGACAAAACCTGTATTTATGCAGTAACATAGGGACAATTGTACATAAATCTAATAAGATAAGATAAAATCTCTTCATATTTCATGGCACAAACCAACTTATTTTATATAGGCTAGTATTTTAATGTAAATTTGGGGACAAAACATGGTGTTTTTCAATTGTAAAATGTTTCAATCTTACAGTAAAATGTGAAATCAAACACCAATCATTACCATAGAATCAGTGATACAAATATTCTAACTAATATTCTACTGTGATATTAGACATGATATTTTTTTTACAGTGTAGTCTTGTATTTTCATTTAATCTTTATATATTATTATAGGCTAATATTTCATTTTTATCGATGTATAGAAATATTGATCATTTATATTGATTATAGATTTATTGTCACATATTGAACTGCTGTGATGAAGAGGAGTCAAACCTTCATCCGCTAAAGAATCTTTAAATTAAATTAAAGCTTTGATATTAATGATATATTATTTAGTCATAAACTCTCATATAGGAGTTCATTGATCACTATAAGTACAAGTACTGCCTACTTAAAGTACTAGTACACTACTAGATGTATTGAAGTACAGGTGGAGGTATTTGTACATGCATGGTGGTACTTTATTCTGCACCAGTTGCACTGAGGAACGTCTTTACTTTACAAACTGATGAATCTGAGGTTCAGACCCCTCCCTCACTGAGGGGTCAGAGGTCACACTGTTCTCCGGGTGTAAACTGTGACATGATGGCGCCCTCTTGTGGAGAACCTGGTGAAGAACGACTCATACAATAAGAGGTTTGGTGAGTAAATGTATATTTCTTATTTATTGTATGTGTGTGTCAAATAGACAGACAACAATCAATTCACGGATTAATAACTAATAACTAGAAAAAGAAAGCATTTCCTGCAGAAAATGCGTGTGAATGCTGAAAGCAGCTGAACCCTACTGCTGAAGCAATGCTGAATGAGCTGAAGAAATTGTTGAATCAATGCTAAATTAGCTTAAGAATCTGATAAAGCAATGTTTAATAACTTGTAGTATGAGGTGAATGCCTTTTAAAGGTAAAAAGCAGTAGAAATGTTAAAGGTAGAAGAAAACATTGAAATCATGCATGTTTAAGTGTAACAGTTGAAATCAAATATGCAGCTAACCTGAATAGGAATAGATTAAAAAGTAGAAATGAGGGGGAAAAAAACACACAAACAGAAATGGTTGCAGTTCTAATTAAAATATAGAGTACATCAAGTTATCTTGACACAACATCACAACAGTAGACAGACAGACAGACAGACAGACAGACAGACAGACAGACAGACAGACAGACAGACAGACAGACAGACAGACAGACAGACAGACAGACAGACAGACAGACAGACAGACAGACAGACAGACAGACAGACAGACAGACAGACAGATAGATAGATAGATAGATAGATAGATAGATAGATAGATAGATAGATAGATAGATAGATAGATTGGGTGGCTGGTTGGTTGGGTGGTTGGTTGGTTGGTTGGTTGGTTGGTTGGTTGGTTGCCTGACGGGATTGAGGCAGGTGGTGAAACAGGTGGTGATTTGTAAACTTGTGACCTCACCGCAGCACCTCACCTTTTCCAGACAGTTGTTCAGGTGATCTCCAGTCTGACATTTTGATGTCTCTCTGATGTGTTTGTCTCTAAGACCAGTTGCTGTTGAGGAACAGAACCACGTTGAGGTCTTCAGGCTCAATGCAGCTCCTGAGTTTGTGGAACTGGTCTCCAGCCCTGGAGAAGGCTCTCTCGAAGGGCACGGCAGTTGACACCACCCCAAGTTTCTTCAGAGCCAGCTGGCTCAGTTCACCAAATTCTCTCTTTCCAGTGATCCTCCACCAGGCCAAGGGGTTGGACCCCTCTGAAGATTCCTCAGTGGCCATGTATCTCTCCAGTTGGTCCTTGAACTTTAATAACTTTAACTTTGACTTTTGATCAGAAGAGCGGGTTTTACCTGCAATGAGCTCCTCCATTATTTTTTCCTGTGCCTTTTTCTTGTTTGTTTCTGTCAGACGTTCTTTGTATCTTGGATCGAGGAAGGTGCTGAAGGCAATCTTTTGGTTGTTGACATCCCCAAACCTCTTACGAAATATGCTGAGCATAATCTTAGCAACATCATTGTTTCCCCTTTCCTCCATAAGTTTATCCATGAGTGACATCAGGTGTGGCAACACCACAGAAATAGTCTGAAATCCACTTTTCATGGTGGACGTTGCTTCCATCAGCGGCTTCAGAGCTGAGATCAGATTGTTGAGCTTCTTTTTATCTTCTTCATTCAGAATTAAATCTGTCTTGCCTTTGTCGTTGAGCACCACCAACATGGCCCGGTACTGTTCTTTCAGTCCCTGAAGCATGAGCAGCCAAGAGAACCACTGGTCACCCAAGTACACCAGCTCCTTTTGTGCCACTTTCAGCTGTGGTTGAATCGCTCTGAGATTCTTCTCAGCTTCAGAATCGGTCTTGAAGAACCTGATGATGTTCTGACACTTTGTGAGAAACATTGCCAGCTCTTTGTTCCTCTTCAGATCCTTACATACCTCATCTAAGGTCTCGGCAAAACAAGGCATGTCAGTCCATTCAACTTCTTTCATCTGTGGCATCCCAGCTCTGACCACACAGTGGACCTTCTCTTTCACGCCCCAAGCTTCCATGACAGTGGAGAGCTGCTTTTTAATGTTGGTGGCAGATACATCTCCAAAAAGGCTGATAGTTTCAAGCATGTTGGACTTATGATTTCCATGTTTGTCCACAAAATGGCAATGCACTGTCAGATACGGGTCTTCAGGTCTTGACGACCACAACTCACATGTCAGTACGATGTCATCAGCAGAGGCCAAGCTGGATCGCAACTCTTTTTTCTTTCTCTGGTAAACTTTGAAAAGCTCAGAGCGGATCACCTCTTTGGTAGGAATTTGAACATCAGGGTTTAGGGCTCTCGCAAACTCCAGAAAGCTAGCTCCTACTATTGTCTCCAGGGGCTGCAGAGTTGATACGCTCATCTTCAACAGGCTTTCAATCGGCCCATCAATGTTACTGATCGGTGGTACATGCGTATGGCGTAAGTGCACAGCTGTGGAAAGAAACAGATTCAAAATTCAGGATAACCTAGAAGGCTATTAAAGGGATCCTACTCTTGTGGACTTAATATCCCAGTAACATTGATGGAATGTCTTCTTGGCACAATTGTCCACCGAGACTCAGACTTGATTTTGGTCAAAATACTCTGCAAATGTTTGCTATTAATGCAGAACACGCCCTCTGCTGGACCATTTTACTTGTTTCTTGTAACTCTGCTGTTTGAAGTTTTTGCTGTGCTGTTCCATTAACTGTTTGCTGTTCATAAGCTGTTCACTGTTTCGTAAGCCCCTCACTGTGTGTTAGCCCTTTGCTGTCTCATACACAAATGTTCTGTTTGTTAGCTGTATGCAGTTCATTAGAAATTTGCTGTTCATTAGTGGTTGTTAGCCATTTGCTGTTTGCTAACAGTTTTGCTGTTTCATTAACTCTTTTTTGTTTTGTTAGAATCTGTTTGTGTTTATATTTGCGTCCTCTGTTTTGTTAGCCATTTTCTACTCATTAGCCAATAAATCTGTTGTTCATCAGTCATTAGCCGTTAGCTGATTGCTTTTTTTAGTAGCCTAATTGCTGTCTGTTAGCCATCTGCTGTTTCATAGCTCTTTGCTGTCTGTTGGCGGATCTCTTTTTCATCAGCCGTTTGCTGTTTTGTCAGTGGTTTGCTGTTTCATCAGCCGTTTGCTGTTTCGTCAGACGATTTTTGTTTCGTTAGACACTGTTTTGTTAGACGATTGCTGTTTCGTTAGACGTTTTCTGTTTTGTCAGCGGATGGCTGTTTCGTCAGCAGTTGGCTGTTTCGTCAGCCATTTGCTGTCCGTCAAACAATTTTTGTCTTGTTAGCTGTTTGCTGTTTCGTCAGACGATTTTTGTTTCGTTAGACGTTTGCTGTTTCGTTCTAGTTTCGTTAGACGTTTGCTGTTTTGTCAGCCGTTTGCTGGCTAGCCGATTGCTTTTCGTTAGCTGTTTGATACTTTGTCAGCGGTTGGCTGTTTCGTCAGGCGATTTTTGTTTCGTTAGACGTTTGCTGTTCCGTCAGACGATTTTTGTTTTGTTAGACACTGTTTTGTTAGACGCTTGCTGTTTTGTTAGACGTTTGCTGTTTTGTCAGCCATTTGCTGTTCCGTCAGACGTTTGCTGTCCATCAGGCGATTTTTGTTTTGTTAGTTGCTGTTTCGTCAGCAGTTGGCTGTTTCGTCAGCCATTTGCTGTTCCGTCAGACGTTTGCTGTCCGTCAGACAATTTTTGTCTTGTTAGCTGTTTGCTGTTTTGTCAGACGATTTTTGTTTTGTTAGATGTTTGCTGTTTCGTTCTAGTTTCGTTAGACATTTTCTGTTTTGTCAGTCGTTTGCTGGCTAGCCGATTGCTTTTCGTTAGCTGTTTGATACTTTGTCAGCGGTTGGCTGTTTCGTCAGACGATTTTTGTTTCGTTAGACGTTTGCTGTTCCGTCAAGACGATTTTTGTTTTGTTAGCCGTTTGCTGTTTTGTCAGACAATTTTTGTTTCGTTAGACACTGTTTTGTTAGACGCTTGCTGTTTTGTTAGACGTTTGCTGTTTCGTCAGACGTTTGCTGTCCATCAGGCGATTTTTGTTTTGTTAGTTGCTGTTTCGTTAGCCATTTGCTGTTCCATCAGACAATTTTTGTCTTGTTAGCTGTTTGCTGTTTACTCTGACGTTTTCTGTTTCGTCAGGCGATTTTTGTTTCGTTACGGCGTGTTCCCACCAAACGAGATGACGCTTCATCGCGCGTCGAGATTATATGTAAAGTCAATGCAAAGATGCGATTAGACGCGTCATCGCGCCGGGCGATGCGATGGACGCGATAGCGCGGCGCGATGGACGCGTTGGCCGCGAAAAATCGCTTCTTCATCGCTGGAGTTGAAATAATTGAACTTTTGCGGCGAATTCGCGTGAAGACGCGCCGCGACAGCCTATCAGCGTTGAGATCGTCACCGACGTGCTGACGTACGGACGTACTGGTGTTCCCTTGGCAGTTTAGTCAAAGACGGTTTAAAGCCTAAATAGAGTATCTTTGGTTTAGTTTAGTTTATTATTCAGATCCCCATTAGCTGCAGCAAAGCCACAACTATTCAGTGTTGCTTTTCCGGTGCTGTTACAAACGTTTCTGGTTAAGATTCGGACCTGAAAGCCTTTTATCACTGCTGTTTTCAACCAGCGGCCGCCCCGTCCCAAAGCACTCAACAGGCGGTCAGTCACACAGTAGTGTCACGGAGCTGTCTCCGCTGCAGCTGTTCCTGTCCCATCTACAGGGACAGGAACAGTGCAGTGACGGTGGTTAGCTCAGCCATGGTCGATGAGAGAATGAAATGGTGGAAGAAATGTTGTTGTTTGGGCGGGCTCGTCGCGCGACGCGATGCCGCGACGAGGCGTTTTTTGCATATTGGACCAGCATCAAAACTGGAGCGTCTAGCGCGACGCGATTTCATTTGACGCGCGATTACATCGCGTTCATCGCGTTTGGTGGGAACACGGCGTTAGCCGTTAGCTGTTTCGTCAGACGATTTTTGTTTAGTTAGACGTTTGTTGTTTCGTTACACGCTTGCTGTTTCGTAAGACATTTGCTGTTTTGTCAGCCGTTTGCTGTTTCATTAGCCATTTGCAAATTAGCCGTTTGCTGTTTTGTTAGCTGTTTGCTGTTCCGTCAAACGATTTTTGTTTTGTTTGTTGTTTCGTCAGCCGTTTGCTGGCTAGCTGATTGCTTTTCGTTAGCTGCTTGATACTTTGTCAGCGGTTGGCTGTTTTGTCAGGCGATTTTTGTTTCACTAGACGTTTGCTGTTCCGTCAGACGTTTGCTGTCCATCAGGCGATTTTTGTTTTGTTAGTTGTTTGCTGTTACGTCAGACGTTTTTTGTTTTGTTAGTTGTTTGCCGTTTCGTTAGTCGTTTGCTGTTCCATCAGACAATTTTTGTCTTGTTAGCTGTTTGCTGTTTCGTCAGACGTTTTCTGTTTCGTCAGACGATTTTTGTTTCGTTAGACGTTTGCTGTTTCGTTGCTGTTTCATTAGACGTTTGCTGTTTTGTCAGCCGTTTGCTGGCTAGCCAATTGCTTTTCGTTAGCTGTTTGAAACTCAGCGGTTGGCTGTTTTGTCAGTGGTTTGCTGTTTAGTCAGCCATTTGCTATTCCATCAGAGGTTTGCTCTTTCATCAGGCGATTTTTGTTCCGTCAGACGTTCACTGTTCCGTCAAACGATTTTTGTTTTGTTTGCTGTTTCGTCAGACGTTTGCTGTTTCGTAAGACTGCTGTTTTGTCAGCCGTTTGCTGTTCTGTCAGCCATTTGCTGTTCCGTCAGCCGTTTCGTTAGCCGATTATTTCGTCAGCCGTTTGCTGTTCCGTCAAACGATTTTTGTTTTGTTATCTGTTTGCTGTTTCGTCAGACGTTTTCTGTTTTGTTAGCCGTTAGCTGTTTCGTCACCCGTTTGCTATTTTGTCAGCCGTTTGCTGTTCCGTCAGCCATTTGTTTCGTCGGCCGTTTGCTGTTCCATCAGCCGTTTGCTGTTTCGTTAGCCATTTGCAACTAGCCGTTTGCTGTTTTGTTAGCTGTTTGCTGTTTTGTCAGACAGTTTTTGTTTCGTCAGCCATTTACTGTTTCGTTAGAGATTTGGTGTTTTGTCAGCCAATTGCCGCTTGGTCGGCCACTTGGTGTTTCGTCAGCCGTTTGCTGTTTTGTTAGCTGTTTGCTGTTCCGTCAGACTTGCTGTTTCGCTAGCCAATTGGTGTTTCATCAGCCGTTTGCTGTTTTGTTAGCCGCTAACTGTTTCGTCAGCCGTTTTCTTTTTCGTTAGCTATCTTGTCTGCTGTTTGCTGTTTTGCTAGCTGATTGCTTTTCATTTGCTATTTGCTACTTTGTCAGTGGTTTGCTGTTTTGTCAGTCATTTGCTGTTCTGTCAGAAGTTTGCTCTTTCGTCAGGCAATTTTTTTTTCATCAGCCATTTGCTGTTATGTCAGACGATTTTTGTTTAGTTAGACGTTTGTTGTTTCGTTAGACATTTGGTGTTTGGGCAGCCAATTGCTGTTTGGTCAGCCGATTGGTGTTTCATCAGCCGTTTGCTGTTACGTCAGAAGTTTGCTATTTCGTCAGATGATTTTTGTTTTGTTAGCCATCTGCTTTCGTTAGTCATGCTGCTGTTTGCTGTTTCATTAGCCATTTGCTGTTTGTTGTTAGCCATTTTATAAACCATGTCACATTTGACAGCTGTTTATAGTTAGCTGTTTGCAGTGTCTTGGCTTTTTTGACATTGTTATCATACTCCCACTCAGGTGACAACATCAGAGACGTTAGCTTGTCTTTGTTAGCTATCTGCTAGTTGTTAGCTCTTTACTGTTAATCTGCCATCTGAGTCAACCCTGTGTTCACTGCAGGAGTCGGTCGAACTCTCTCTCTCTATGTGAATCTCCAGGGTTTAAAAAAAAAAAGTATGAATGCTATAGCCTAGTGGTTGATCAAAGTTCGTAAATTTGTTTCAATCTGGTTCAGGCTACTAGATGGGTTCAAGCTCATCAAGTCAAATTAATCATTGAAGAGCAGCCCCACCCCACAAACACTACAAAGGTCTCTCTCTCTCTCTCTCTCTCTCTCTCTCTCTCTCTCTCTCTCTCTCTCTCTCTCTCTCTCTCTCTCTCATCCCAGCTTCTCCTGTGGGAAAGTTTAATAAAGTTTGTTAAAATTAATAAAGTTTTCTATGTGTTAATGGCGGTGACAGGGGCGGACTGGGACATTATTTTCATACCATCCCAGGCAACAACCACCTAAAGCTCCACTTTCAATGCATGCCGTCCTCACATCAGCTGAATAACATGTGCCCACACACACCTTTTTCTGTTTCTCTTTACTACTAAATAAAAGTTTTTGTTGTGCTGCAATAATCTGTATTAAATGAAATTTTGTTTACTTGCATTATGCAGGTGAACATAATTTATATTCTATTTCATTTATTATTACACTTTTAATGTGCAGGCTGAACATTTAGTAGGCTATTAGGCTAAATAAAATAAAATAGGGTTACCTAAACCTGAGACCAATCCTATTTTTAATGTAACAGGTACCAGACTAGTTGTAAATTTGAACACTGTATGTATCTTGTAGAAGAGTTAGGCTATACAGTTTACAAAATAGCCTACAAAAAAATGGGATGGTAGTTAGATCTTCACATGTTGAACTCTTTTAAACAAAGTGCAGCCAAACGTCAGGCTAAAGAGAGAGGACTAGCGAGGCTCCTCTGACAGCTGAAGGCAGCACCGTCCTTGGAGGTGACGCACGCTGTCTGTCTGTCTGTCTGTGTGTTTGTCGGTCTGATCTTCCACCATGGACTGCGCTATAGGAACCAACATCAGGAACGACGTGCAATTGGTGTCGGTCTGAGACTGATCTGAGACGTAGGACTGAAGAGTTTGAGATGTGAACAGACGAACTGTAAGCTCGCCTTTAATGAGCCACACGGCGGATTGTTAAATCAAGCGTGATCCGAACCGAGCCGGTTGGTCCCGAGGCCGGCGGGAAATGTGTGTTGTTACCTGTCCTCTGTCCTCTGACCACCTCTCTTCTCGGCGGCTGCAGTCTCCTGTCGTCATAGTTACGGCGTCTGCTGGCTGTTCGGGGTAAACACAGTGAGAGCTACATGTAAAATCACAGCGACAGTAACAGAAAAATAACCTGAATGTTTCCACGCCGACAGACTCACATCGACCTCTGTACATGATGTCTCCTCTTCACGTCTCTGCACCTGAGCGTCACGAGCGATGTTTCTCAGTGAGCGTCGTCTCTGCCTCTGCCTCACCTGTCTGCTCTGACATCACTTTATCACCGACCTGGGCGGAGTCTGAGGGTGAAACTCAAGGAAACAGAAACCACAGATTCTACCTGACCTTACCTGAACACACCCTGAGACTCCCACTCAGGTGACAACATCAGAGATGATCAGATGAGTCGTTAGAATCTGAACAAGAAGCTGCTTCACAAAGATCTTGATGGTGAAAACACAATATTGGCCATTAACTGCCAGCTATTATCTAAAGCTATAGCTTAGGTCCTGAGTCCAAACCAGGAGAGCACAGGGACAAACAACTTCATATTCAAATACACACAGGTTCACCTGATGTGTGGGAGGAACAGGAGAGAGAATCCAAACATGCAAAACGCGGCGGATGCTGTTTGAAGTCAAGAGGAAACATTTGTTTCCTTCTTTGTTTCTTCCTGATTTCTCATTTGTGACAGTGAGTTTGTTTTGTTCGAATTCATTGGAATAAAATTCTCTGGTAGTTTCTGTCTGTGGCTGGTCCAGTGAAGTTGGTTTGTTTGATAGATGATGATGATGATGATGATGATGATGATGATGATGATGATGATGATGATAGTTAGTTAATAATTTGTCTGTTTTATTTTGCTGTGTTGTTTTTTTATGAATCTGTGGCTGTCTGCTCTTATATAATTTTATCACCTGGGCGTGGGCAGAGTCTGAAGGTGAAACTCTAGGACAGTGATTTTCAACCACTGGTGTGCCGTGAGCTTTCGCCAGGTGTGCCGTGGAAAATTACCAAATTTACTTAATTGATCCAAACTAGCGATGCACATTTTGATTTTTTTTTTCAGACCGATAACCAACGCTCATAGGCGATTATAACCATTAACGAGTGAGATTCAGCACTCCACTGAGTGTCTGTGACTATAGGCTCGTGCCGACTGCCAGTCTCATTTTGTTTGTTTTTTATTTTTATAACACACGCGCGCTGCTCCCGCTGTGCTGCAGCTCATCCACGCCAGCGGAGCGCTCCTCTGCTCGTCTGTGCAGCTGCAGGTGAGTGACTGGGAGCCGGCTGGAGAGCGCCTCCTTTTTATTTAAGGGGCACCGTCCTTATTCGTATTCACTCGGTTTTCCACACACACGTCATTTTAAACATGTGTGTGTGTCTCGTGTGCAGACGCAACGGTCAAATATGTATTGACGGACGAGCAACAACTTAATTAATCATCATTTAATTATTTTATTTTGAAAATTGACCGGATTCTCTCGCCTTTTTTGTGCCCGACTTCCTGTCTGGTACGACCTGGTCTACCCAACTTGACGGCGCTCTTGGCTCACGGCTCGCGTGAAAAATAGAACTGAACCGATCTGAAGCGCTGCAGGCGCGCGCACTGCGCTCCAGAGCGCGAGATGTGCGACCAGGCAGAGTGAAGCACGCGTTTCAGGTTGCACTCAGAGTTTGTTCTGACTTTCTATCACAGGGAGTGCACAACATAAGTTTAAGTCCTCTCATGTTTGCTGTGAAATATGGCTGAAGGCACGAGTGGAAGTGTGCACGTGTTGACAAGCTCCCATGAGTTGATTGACAGCTAAAAAAAAAAAGAGGCTTTGTTGAGCATCTGTGTCTGGCAGAGTTGGCTAATAAAATAGGACTTTTTTTATGTCAATGAGTGTAGTGGCAGAAGCCTGCACAGTGACCATTACTCAGTCACAGTCAGAACAAACTAACTACACTGTAAGAGACAAAATTTGTATTATTTTTACTGTATTAGGCTGCACTGTGTCATTTTCTAACATTTTTGGTTAGTGGTGTGCCGCGGGATTTTTTTAATGAACAAAGTGTGCCGTGGCTCAAAAAAGGTTGAAAAACACTGCTCTAGGAAACAGACGTGGCAACACAGATTCTACCTGTCCTGACCCAGGTGAACACACCCTGAGACTCCCACTCAGGTGACAACATCAGAGATGATCACAGAAGTCGTTAGACTTAAGCTGTTTGCTATTATCTATAACTGTCAGCTGGAGTACTACTACACTACTACTACACAACTACTACTACACTACTACTACACAACTACTACTACACTACTACTACTACAATCCAAGCTGACAGCCTGAGAACAGATTTTCATTCATTTCCTTCTTTGTTTCATTCTGATTTATTTATTTATTTTTGTGTGACAGTGAGGTTGTTTTGTTTGAACTCATTAGAATAAAATCCTCTGGTAGTTTCTGTTTGTTACGTTCTTGTCCAGTGAAGTTGGTTTGTTTGATAGTTAATTAATAATTTGTCAGTTTTAGTTTGCTGTGTTGTTTTTTTCATGTAACTCTGTGGCTTCATGAGCTCACACAGTTGGAATGGTTTAGGACCAGCATGCAGCTGGGAAAACAGCCTGTGGGTTTTTACCATGATAATATAGCCTAATACATCCATGGTTTTTACCAGAGCTGGAATTGTTAAACTGAACTCCCATGATGCATCAGTGACCAATTAATGTTGAACTTTAACATGTTTGCAGAAAAGTGGCCACACCTCAGGTAGGGTTGGCAACTGTCCCTTATTTTGATCATAATGTTTTCATGAAACGGGGCAGAATTATCCTGTTATCTTTAAATCTGACTGTGTAGTGTAGCCAACTGTCTGTTCTATCAGTGTTTGAACGTTAAAGGTGTACAGAAATGGCCGTTTGTCCCGTTTGTCGCGCTGAGTTGTCACGAGCTGCAACACGAGTTTACCCGAGTAAGGAAAATGAATTTGATTGGTCGTTATCGAGCGGGCGGGATATTCAAAGTTTGGGGCGAGCCCGAGCTCCGTGTGTGTGTGCGTGTCTCAGACGTTTGAATGACGGATTACGGATCCAATATCAGTGGCTAGTGAATCGTGTACAGGCTGACGTATAATCCGTGCGCCTGCATTATCCAATACGAAAAAAAAAAACTACACTAAAATACACACTTTCATCACGGATTTACTCAAAAATAGAATTTTGCACAAAGTTTGGCCTACATCGTCTGATAGATGAGTTATTACACTAATTTTATGACCCAGAGTGGGCTCAAATTCAATTTTCTTTTCTGTACACCTTTAACAATGCAACAAGTCGATCTAAATTAGGACTATGGGTGGTGTTATATTATGTGTGTGTTATTATAAATTTGTGCTTTATAATTTATACTGTCAAATTTATAGTTAACCCTTTCACATTTCATGGCACAAACCTTATTTAATATTTTAATGTTAATTTTTAGGCAATACAAGGTTGTTTTTTTAATATATAAAACATCTGCCCAACATTTTTACGTTCAAGTTCTGGCAACTGCAGCTGCCAGTTTTTACTGTTAAAAAATACAGACAAAACCTGTATTTATGCAGTAGGGACATTTTTACATACATTCTATGAATTAGACTGTTCATTTAGGCTAGACAGGCTAGAAGCATAATGAACTTATAAGTCATTAATATTAAGTATTTGCTTGTTTTGCAGTTAATTATGCACATGATCCGTTTGACCCCAAAAAGGAAAAAGGATGCACAGCCTCCGGTTCCTTTCTGATTACGTCCGTCTGTCCGTTCGGAGTGGGGGGGTTTCCCCCAATAGCCTTTTCGAAATAGTGGGGTCTTTAGAAAAAATAGAAAACCCAGCTATTACGATGAATGGAAGTCTATTTTCGGAAAGGCGGGGTGTAACCATCAATTGCATGCTTAAAATAACATACCCGGTTAAAGCCGACCCACTTCTGGGTTTAACCCTGCCCACTTCCGGCGTAGGCTCCGCCCACTCCGAGTACAGATACAGATACAGATACAGATAATGCTGTACTCGCTCATCCCTATTAATTATGTTGGTTGATGGTTTCAAACTACTCAAATTACTCTTGCCGTCTACGTGTGTGGAGATTAGCCTACTGTAAAGTTACGTATGCAGGCTATAAGCCTTTGAGCAGATGCATCAGCGTTGTGTTTTGAAATACATTTTCCAGATTAAATCAGATCTTGTTTAGGTACATTAGGCCTATTGTTAAACTATTCAATGGTAAATATGGGGGGTGTTTTTTGTTTGTTTGTTTTTTGACAAAGACTGGAACTGAGGTTAAAAGTTAAAATATTAAATATTTTTCTATTAACTTGTCGCTAAATATGGACAGAGTTTAGGCCTATACCCCATTGTGACAGTTAAAGCAGAAGTAAGTGATATATTTGTGTTAATATAAGTCTTAAATAGTTATATCTTCCGACAGCAATCACTTACATAGAGTGTTTGGTCTGAAACACGGGTCTGTCAGTCACTCTGCTCTGCTCTGAGCCCAGGAGAAAACATTTATCGTATCCTACAGTTTTTATCCAATGAGGAGAGAGAACGGCATGCAGGGCTGTGTGTGCAGCCAAGGAACGCTGTGAATGTGGTGACGTAGGGACGAGGACTGTTATGGTGCGTTCAAGGAAACTCGTATTTTTCCGACCGTGAAGTGGTACCAGTTCGATCTGGTACGAGTTCACCGGTCGGAAGTTACGAGTGGCCGTTATAGTGACTTTCACAGGTAAAACAGGTCGGAAAAACACGAGTGGGTTGCCTGGAACGCTACAAAGTCGTAAGTTGTGACTTGAAGCTGTAATTTACGATTTCAAAAGCCTGCCTGGAACGCAGCATTAGCGAAAACGACCGGACCACTTACTTCTGCTTTAATGTAATCAGAGATGTTCAATATTGTAATGCAATAATGTTCCTGACAGACTGGCGTTACATTGTTGTTTAATTAAATATATAAATCAACAACAAAGCTGTTTCCTCCAAAAATGTCTACATGATTTTATTTTGAAGTTTCTTGCGTGCACTTCCTGTCTGACAGTGGAGGCAGCCTGAGAGTGGAGTCTGCAACGGAAGCAGCCTGACGGTGGAGGTCTGCAGCCAAACACTCTTGACATCATGTGATGTCACTGTCTTTTTGGAGGGAGACTTGAAGACACTAGTAAATCTCTACTCCTCCTCTTCAATATTTTCTCAATATTCGTGTGTGCGCATAGAGCGGGTTAATTAAACGTCAACTGTGTTACCAACAATCACTCAACAAAAATACTTTTAAAACACATTTCTCATGCTTTTTCACTGTTTATGAACAAATATTTGTGAAGATTGTGTGAATTTTTTTATTGAGTTCTTCTGAAGAGCAAAACCATATAGTTAGCATATCGGACATCCTATGAGATCTATTTTTTATGTTGGTTTTAGCAGCACTAGTCGGAGGTGTGTTCTGTGCAGAAAAGCAGAATGTGTGCAGACTGTGTTACATGTTGACTGTTAAGTGTTCTTTTGCAATGTTGTGCACTGACTTCAAGATTTCACATTTCTATTTCTGTAGAGAGCCAGTGTTGCATTGCTGAATTTGTACTGGTGAGGATGTATCATTGGCCTTGAATGTACTGTATTATTAAACAAGAGGTTGTTCACTAGTGGCTGCTCTCTGTTCTCATGCTGCGCTCATCAATGTCAGCTGTCACACACACACACACACACACACACACACACACACACACATGGAGCAAAGAGCAACAGGTAAGTCACAGTTCAAAGTTTTTTCATGAATATATTTTTTTTAAACCTTGATGGTTCAGTAGTAGAAATAAACAGCAGTTAAAACACCAGTCTCTCTACTCAGATTACTGAAGTGACATCCCCTCCCCATCCCCTCCCCCACTTCCTGTTTAAAGTTTACTTTCACTTTGATCCAACGGTTGTGTTGCAGTTCATTTCCTCGTGTGAAGGTAAAGTGAACAGTCCAAATGTTTTCCTCGTTAAAACCTGTCGTAACCTGAGTTCTCTGCCCTTCAACTTGTCATTGTGTTGTTGTTCTTATTATTCGGGCCATGGGGCAATCGCCAGGAGCACTGGCCCCTACAGCAATGAAATGCTGCAGGGACAGCAAAGCCTCGAGCACTGTTGTTATTGTGTGGATTTTTTTCCGACATATTATTAGTGTGAATGCTAGGCCCAGTTGTTGTGTGTGTAATAATCAGCTGTAGCTTGTTTGATCCAGTGGTTTTCTACAGGGACGCTGTCCACACAGAGACTGTGTCACATCAACTCAGTGGATCTCAGTCCTTGTGTGTGTCAGTGGATGGAAACAGTGGTCCATGGATCATGTTGCTGGGCTGCTCTTCATTTCACTGCAGCTTCATGATGCCATCTCTAGATAGATAGATAGATAGATAGATAGATAGATAGATAGATAGATAGATAGATAGATAGATAGATAGATAGATAGATAGATAGATAGATAGATAGATAGATAGACAGATAGACAGACAGAAACTGAAAGGGAAAAATTGGGATAAAATTGTGGTAGACTGTGGACGTTGAATTCAGGGAAGCTAATACGTGGGTGTACAATATTTTTCTATTTTGCAACGGGGGGAGGGTGATCTTGTCGGTCCCGCTTTTTTTGTGTGTGTGTGTGGGTAGACCCTCTGCACACCTGGCACAGATTGTTTATGGGGGGGGGGGGCTGGGGTTCTTTTTGTGGGTTGTGCATGGGAGTGTGTGTGTGTGTTTTTTGTATTTTTTATTTACCCCCCCCCCCCCCCCCCCCCCCCAAAGCTCTGGTTGAGAATGCTGGTTTTATGTATCCCATTTTGTTAAATGTTTGATAGTCTGACCTTATTATCATTCAATGCTCGGGGCCTCAATTCAAAACGTATCAGTTTTTTAGAGGCTCTTAGTAGAGAGAAAGTGGACATTGCTATGGTCAGTGAATCCCACCTGTTAAACAAAGATGTTCACAGAGTGCAAAATAAAGATTACCCATAGTGACTAGTTCTTCCTACTCAAATAAATCTAGAGGAGTACTTATTGTATCTCACCGGAAATTAGATTGCACTAATTTAGGGTCAGGTGGGGACAGAATCACATTTCTTAAAACTGTTATTTCTTCTGTTAAAATTGCTTTTGTATCCATTTTTTGTATCCATCCATCAAATTACTTTGATGTAAATTTTTATACAGAGTTAACTCAACCTCTGCTTGACCTTCCAGAATTCCGTTTTGTCATTGCCTCTGACTTCAATGCTGATGGGACCACTCAGTGGCGTCATTAGGCCTATTTTAGGGGGGCTGAAGCCCCCCTAAAATATTCTTAAGCCCCCCCAAATAATTTGGTGTTCTTTTATTATGTGACCTTTTTTTTTATATATATATATGTGACATATATTCTCCTTTTAAGAACCCCAGCGGTCACCGCATTTGTCTCTTATTATTTCTGATTTGTTTAATTTAATTAGTTTGTTGAGTGTGTGACCACCCCCCTCCCAGCTGTCAGTTGGTTGCGCCCATGTAGCGGCGGCTTGTTTGAAGCTCCGCTCCGAGCCTGACGAGCTGCAGGAGCTCTGATGTCAACAGAGGGAGAGAGTCAGTCCACCTGTAGCTAAAAGAGGACTAGCAGGCATCAGACAGTAAGCTACTACATCTCTAAATAGTAGTGTTGTCAAAATGACCGCGATAAAATTTGAATTCATGTGAAATATTAATTGCGTTGTAAACGGATCAGTTTTAAAGCTAGAGCGAAGATACAGATATTATATGAAACCAGGAGATGCTAGGCTTCTGTTGGTACCAGCCATGTCGTGATAGCTTGTCAGAAAACGGGCTAAATAATGCTCCAAAGTTCGGCTAGATTCTGGTGGGGAAAACTTTTAAACGGGGATCCTGAACACTCCTGTCATCATGTGTGTGTTCATCTCTCTCTCTCTCTCTCTCTCTCTCTCTCTCTCTCTCTCTCTCTCTCTCTCTCTCTCTCTCTGTCTGTCTCTCTGTCTCATGTGCCGTGTATGTGTGTGTGTGTGTGTGTGTGTGTGTGTGTGTGTAGGCTATGTGCTGTGTATGTGTGTAATGTGTTACTGTAACATTCATCTGGTACTTTATAGCTTGGCTGTGTTAAAGAAAATAACATTTAGCAGTAAAAACAGATTATTTAATGGATTAATTTAAAATACTAATGATATCTGGTGACACTGCAGGCAGCACAGACAGACAGGGAGAGAAATGCTGTAGGGAGAGGCCAGACTGAGACATGCCCTGAAGATGCAGAAGATCAGGTAAGACACAGGAATATATAAAAACAGCATGATAACAATATAGGCTAGGTATAAATATATATATATTTTTAAACCTAGTCCAAATAAAACTACTAATAAAAGCAGAATATTCAAATTAAAATGATTCTCAGGGTCAGTCATTTGCACAACCCCCCAATGTCTATTTCAGCTCAGAAAAAAAATAAATCTGAAATTTCTTGTGAAGGTCCTGGTTGTGTAGAAGATGAAGGGGTTTCTAGGGTGAAGTGTGCACTCTTTACCATAAATATCTGCTCCAGTTGGAGTCACACTTCATTTCTGTTGGCTGGTCTTATTTGAATTGGAAAATGTGAGGAGGTCTGAGTGAAATCAAAATGAGCCCAAAACAGCTGTATTTGGATGGAGTGTATAACCATTATGACACAGGCTACTAGTGAAATATAATTAGTTTTCCAGTCCACCTGGACATATCCATGATAGTCAAACACCTGAAAAATTACTCAGGTTCACTTTTTTTAGCATCTACTTTTACCCAGTTACTCATTAGATGTACTACTTTACTTATTCTTAGATTCAACTAGCCCATGATTCAATACTCTAAATTTACTCTAAATTCTAAATATTGTGTTTTTTCTGGGCCATTGTGAAAGTTCGTGCTTGCGCACTACATTCGCTCACATCCTGTGCATCTACTGGGGGCTAAGCCCCCCCTGTCCTTAAAACCTAGTGACGCCCCTGGGACCACTTAGTGGACTGGTCGAATGCCACAGAGGGAACTGATCAAAAATTAGCCACTAGGGCTTTAAAGAAATGGGCAGAGGATGTGGCTGCGATTGATTTATGGCACCTCTCTAACCCCTCAGTTAGAGCTTTTTCATATTTTTCTGCCGTCAACACAGGCGTCTTGAGTTAGAGCAAAGACTAGCACAAGTTGATCAAACAATGCTCACTAATACTTCTCCTGATTTAAGACTTGAAAGAAGTGCAATATGCAGTGAGCTTAACTCTCTGGTAAAGGTAAATCTCCTGGTTTTGACGGGATCCCCAGTTATTGTTATACTTTTGGCCCAATCTTGGCACTTCAATTTTAAATATGATTAATTATTCTATTGGTACAGGCTCCTTTTCTAGGGATGTTAATTTAGCCACTATCACTTTGCTTCTTAAAAAGGGCAAAGATCCCAATACAACGAATGTGCAAATTACCGTCCCATTTCACTTTTGAATTCTGATATAAAATTATTTGCAAAGGTACTAGACTGGAACTAGGGGTGTCAACAATAATCGATTCGGCGATGCATTGCAATGCGGGACATGCACGATTCAGCATCGATGCGGCAACGTGCCATAATCGATTATGTCACTGCTTATTTTCTGGCCTCAAATAAAGTTGTGAAGTTTCAATTACCCCCGGGGGCGTTTCCGGAGCAACGACATGTGCAGCCTGTAGCTACATGCTAAGCAGCAGCACCAGCAGTAACAGTGTGTGTTGCCGCTGGCTTTCTTTTTCCTTTTTTTATTTTTCACCCGCAGTCGGGTTGAGAATTAATTAATTAACGCTCGTGAGTCCGGCCGTGTTGGGTCCGAGATTCAACAAGCCGGTCGGGTTTTACCGTTACTACAGGTAGTATGCCCGTTTATCACCAATAAACACAGTAGAGCAGGGGAGTGACTGAGCTCAGGCTGGGGGGGGGGGGGGGTCTCTGATGCAGAGAGAGAGAGAGAGACCTCTGTGCCGTGTAAAAAAACAACAACAACAGAAAGTGTCACGACTTCCTGTATCTGGCCCTTCAAAGTAAAAGCCCCGTAGTCTTTCATATAGTTCAGTCATTGATTTTGAGTTAATATTGACAAGACACGGCTCCAAAGGTTTGTTTGTTTTTTCCTGCGGCCAATCGACCAATGAAATTTTGGTCGGCTAATTTTTGGGGGCAGCCCTAGAAGTTATTTATGTTTTCTTTTTCAGGTTTGAAAATCCCATATCCAATACCTGTACCATTCAATTTTGTTTTATTTAATGACATTTATGTCAAAGATACAGGAGAGTGATAATACATAGCAGCCGAAAAAATCTGTTGTTCAATATTTCATGACTAATGAAAAATTTGCCGTGTTGTGTGCAGTAGAATTTTGATGCATTGCAATGCATCGCAATGCATCGTAGAATCGAATCGAATCGTTACCTGCTGAATCGTAATCGAATCGAATCATGAGGGCAGTGCCAATGCACACCCCTAACTGGAACCCCTTATGGGTCAGCTGCATCCAGATCAAACTGGATTTATAAAATCCCGTCTGTCATCAGACAATGTTCGTAGACTTTTGCATGTTATTGATGCCACTGCAGGTCTCCGGGCCCCATGTGCCGTTCTCTCCCTTGATGCAGAGAAAGCTTTTGACCGCCTTGAGTGGTATTATTTATGGTCAGTTCACATTTTATTGGCATGGTACAAACCTTATATTCTTCTCCAATGGCAATGGTGATGATTGGCAGTATATGCTCCTCTCCTTTTTCTATTTCCCGCAGGTCTAGACAAGGTTGTGTTCTTTCTCCTTTATTATTCGCTTTATCTTTAGAACCTTTGGCCCAGGCTGTACGTCAGTCTTCCCATATTCCCGTCTCCGTCCATAATACGGACCATTTCATATGTCTTTATGCTGATGATATTTCGCTTTTTCTGGGAGACGCTGTCCATTCCATCCCACATATTCTGTCTATCTTTAATAATTTCAGTGAAATATCTGGATAAAAAATCAATTGGGCTAAATCAGCTCTTCTCCCTCTGAATGACTCAATGAGAGAGGCAGTGCTTCCTCATAATATTCCAGTCGTCCAAAATTTCAGATATTTGTGCATCTCTATTTTTCCCTCACTGCAAGCCACTGCTTCAAATAACTACAGTATAACTCAGACAAGTGGATGCAGATTTATGCCTTGTCCACACGAGCCCGGGTATTTTTGAAACCGTGAACATATGTTCCCGGTTGTATGTCCTGTCCACACGCAACCGTGCTTTTGGAACCCTGAAACCGTGGTTTTTTGAAACCGGAGTCCAGGGTGGGGTTTTCGGCCGGGGTTGGTTTCACCGGGTGCGTGTGGACACTGCAACCGTGATTGTTTTTCTCGTTTACGTCATAGCTGCACACGTGCTGATGTAAACACTGCCAGCCCGCAGAGGTTGTTTGCAGCGGTTTGCAGGAGTTGACGTGAGCTCGCAAAAATGGAGGTGACAAAGTGGATTTTTATTATTTCACTTTTTTTTTTTTTTACATCATCTAAATGCTATTTGTATAGACGTTGTACGTCGAAACGTTGGTCTTGTTTCTGCACTAAGTAAATTATCTGCATCACCAGTGACTCGTGTGCTCCAGGTTCCTCTTTTCGTTTCCTCAAGTTTTTGGTCCTTCCTGAGAGCACCGACCTCCACCTGTGGAGTGGCTGCAGCGCACAGATACTCCTTCGCTATTTGTATAGTTTTTCGATGAGAAAAATATAACGAAACGGTCGTCAGGGCGATTCTCTTGTCAGCTCCAAACTCACCCTCAATCACAGACCACAGCTGGTTTTCCACACAGCATCATTTACAGTAACAAGTGACGCTACAGATCAGCGGGGCCGCTGCCGGTGTGTTTTTAAAATGACAGAACTACTACAGTAGCGCCGCAGTTTCTTATTCCCCACCTTGTTTGATGTAGATTTTTTCGGGATGATTTTCATGAATGAACAGGCAATAGCCTATGTCCCGGGTACGACGGGAGGGGGGGTCGCGCTGCTGTTATGTAGTGATAAAAAGAGCCTATGCGGAGATGAGGAACGAGCCAAAAGCCGAAAATGTATCCGTGACGTCCGCGGTCGATATAAAGTGGATATGTTTCATTCATCCATGTTTTGACAGACAACACAACAGCCAGTGATAAAGAGTTGCGCCGCACCGACAGTCATGTGGCTCAGCAGCCAGGTGACGCACACAGCACAACAACACAGCACACAACAACACACAGCACAAGAGTCAAGAACTGCTGCAGCAGTGCACGTCAAAGGGACACCGCCGAAAATAAAATAAATAGGCTACACGTAGTTTTGAAATTGTTTTTGCGCATGTTTTCATCCATAAAATGACCAAAAATGAGCACTATAAGCGGATTTCTTGATAACGAATTATTTAAACAGCATTTGTATAGAAATGATTCGGTCCCAAGCCTTTTGATCCATAAGCGGTTTCCACTGTATTTTGATTGGTTAAAACAGCCTTCCACACGTGCATTGCGTCACTTGGTAGCGGATTCCACGGTTGCATGTGTACGGAGTGTTTTTATTACACCACTGGTGTGGACGCGGAGCAAAACTCCGGTTTCAAAAATACCCGGGCTCGTGTGGATAAGGCCTTAGACTGCTGGGTTGCCATGCCAAATACTTTCCAGGCACGTATTTCAGTTATTAAGATGAATATTTTACCTCGGGTCAATTTTTGTAGTTTTATGCTTCCTTTACCTCCTCCGACAGGTTACTGGGATAAATTGCACAAATTTGTTACATTCTATATCTGGAAAGGTAAGCGTCCTCGTATTAAACTGTCTATTCTACAAAGATCAAAATGCTCTGGTGGACTAGGTCTTCCTAACTTTAAATTTTATTCATGGTCCTTTACACTGTAGAAAACCATGCAAATATTTCTATGAAACATCATTTATATCTTCCTTTGTTTAATAATTTTGCACTGTGCAGCCGATTCTCTTCCCCAAATGGAGGGATAATGGGATTAACACTCTTTCTATATATAATTTCTAACAACGTGCTAAGAACCTTTTTAGACTTAAAGACAGTTTACAATATTCTTAGTACTTCCTTTTTTTTATTTACAACTTTGAAGTGCTCTGGGTGCCTATGGGATTCCGTGGGGTGAAGAGTTGAAGATCCATCCAATTCACGAAATTTGTTCACACAACTCTGCTAAGGGTATGGTCTCTAACCTGTAGTTATGCCTTCATGTGCATTGCAGCAGTTTCTCCTCTGTGTGTTACCAGCTGGAGTTTATGACCTTTCTGTTTCCCCCACAGCAGTTGACCGGAACATGGTGTGGTCCAATATATTTTTTATCCTCTAGAAATCCTAATCACCAAATGATCCATTATCATTTTGTACACAGACAGTACAAATGTCTGTACAGGTTGAATCTATATTTGTTTTGCTGCCCTTCTTATAATTTAAAGCAGATATCAGTGGAATGTTTTTGTTAATATAAGTCCTAAATAGTCCTATTTTCCGTCAGCAATCACTTACATGAAGTATTTCAGCCTAAACACGAGTCTCTCCGTCACTCTGCTCTGCTGTAACCCGAGGAGAAAATTTTCCTTGTGGGATACAAGTGTTATCCAATGAGGGGAGAGAACGGCATGAAGGGCTGTGTGTGCAGCCAAGGGATGCGCGTGAATGTGGTGACGTAGCACGAGGACCAATTGATGCCTGACAAGGGCGGGGGCTGCTAACTCATGGTGCGTTCAAGGAAACTCGTACTTTGTGTTTTTCCTTCCTGTGAAGTCATACCAGTTCGATCTGGTACGAGTTCACGGGTCGGAAGTTACGAGTGGCCGTTATAGGGAACTTTCACAGACAACAGGACGGTAAAAACACGAGCTACGGGTTACCTGGAACGCTACCAAGTCGTAGTTGTGACTTGACGCTGTAACTTACGGTTTCAAAAGCCTGCCTTGAACACAGCATTAGCCGAAACGGCCGTGCCGCTGTTATCTGCTTTAAGTGTTTTTATGTGTTTGTGTTTTGTTGTTGTTGTTGTTGATGTTTCATTTTTTGTCATTTGTTTTGCTTGCCTGTTTATTTGTTTTTTTTCTCTCTCTCTGTTTTATGCCCTGTCAGGTGAACCTTTATTACATTTCTGTTTTGTTTTCGTTTGGCTAAAAAGGAAAAGGAAAGGAAAAAGGAAATTTCAATTTAAAAAATTGATCACAAAAAAAATATACACTGATATGAAGCAGAGAAGAAGAGCCAATCAGTGGAGGAGCAGCTGGAGACATGATGGTCATGTGAGCTGGTGTGTACATGAATGATGTGTGTTTCCTCTGCAGGTGAAGCTACAAAGTGTGTGTGAGCTGGTGTGGATGCGAGCTCAGCAGCATGGATCAGTGTGAGGACAGAGAGGAGGGAGCCCCTCCCTCTAAAACCACTCTGTGTGGGGGACGTCAGAGCCAGACCACAGGTCAAAGGTCAGATGAGCATCTCTAACTGTCCATGACTCAGATCACTGCTCCATCATGATTCACACTCAAAGCTCTGTGTGTGTTGTGTTCAAGGCCAAAGCAGCAGCACAAGCCACAGTCTGCTGGACCTCGACCTGGACCTGGATCAGGCTGTGTGTCCATGAAGAGCAACTTCTCCATGGGTCATCCTATTAACTTCAGTGGATCTGTTGATGGAAGGTCAGAATTTAAAACAGTCAGAAAGACTTTTCTCTCTAGAAGTCAGTTGTTTATGTGTTTATTAAAAGATTGGAGAGATTTTTCATCAGTTTTTATCAAACATGCAGATTCATCAGTTGTGTTGTTGTTTCAGGATCCAGCAGCAGAGACCAGACTCTCCTGAACCCAGCTGTCTGTCTTTAAAGAGCAATGAGTCAAAGGACTGGTACATTAACTTTAAAAGAGGACGTGGATCAGCTGATCAGATGTAAGACAAAACTACATTTTGAGTCACATTTCAATGATTCTCATTAAAAACTGAGTTATAACTCAGACACATGTTCAGTGAATGACTGACAGCATCCCATGCATCTTATTTTCTGTTATTGCATCCACTGCTGATGCTACTAAATACAACAGCTGCTTTTTGTTCACTTCTTACACCAGTGGCTCCACTTCAGCACTAAAGTTCTTTTTATGTTTGGAGTCCAACGCTCCCTTTTTTTGTGATTTTTGTAACTTTCTTTCTCAACTCGCCTTCTTTGGCATTCTTGATTTAAGAACACGTTCATGAATCTTAAGAAATTTCTGAACAACTTCACTACACTAGCACTAGCACTTTTCACCAGTTTGTATGACATGTTGTCATGTTAGTCTGAAACCAAAGTGTCTCTGTCTGTTGTGAACGTCTTCAGGGGACATATAAAGTCCATCTTGTTGTCAAGGAGAGTTGAGGGTTCCGGGCTCAGCCTTCAGATATATCCTGTGATTTTTGCTATTTTATGATAACAATCAGAATGTGATTGGAGATGCTAAAGAGTTTTCTGTGATATTTGCTATTTTAAAAATATTATGATTAAAGGAAGTGTTTTTGCTTAGTGCAGTCATTCCCAAACTGGGGGATGCTCCCCCTAGGGGGGGCACATGGCCATTGCAGGGGAATCGCTGCGAAGCGCCGAGCAACGGAAATCATCTGCGAGCCGCAGCCCTCCCGTTCACATCATTGCATTTATCAATTGTTGTGTTTTATTTTGAAAATTAACCGGATTCTCTCGCTGTTTCTTTGTGCGACTTCCTGCCCGGCTTGACAGGATCGCTTGCGCGCCGCGGCACTGCTTCTGTGAACCAGAGCGATATGGCTCTGGTGTGAACGACACAATCATTAACATCAAAGGGCTCCGCTTCTCGGTGCTTCTGCGGCCAGTGAGTCCCTGGCGTAGACGCGTCTCCGTGCTGGTCGGTCGACAAGCGTCTTGACGTTGATGGAATCACTACGAACTGTATGTTACAGTATGAGCAGCAGGGTCAGGTTAAATATTGTAACACAACAAATTTAAAATAAATAAAAATAAAAATAATTACACTGTTTAGGTGCTTGAAAATACAAGGAAAAGAATACTGTTATACAGTTTTTAAATTTTTTTTTTTTTTTTTAAATGTGGGGGGGGGGGGCTTGGAAATTTTCTTATCAGCCAAAGGGGGACCCAGCAGAGAAAGTTTGGGAACCACTGGCTTAGTGTAACCAGTGAAAATGTATTAAGAGACATGATGAAACCTGAACTGATGGAATAGTTGGTGTAATCTGTTACAACCAGGTCTAGGGGAGCCTAGTTGCAGCATGAGGTGGACTCTCCACCTGTCTCACTGTCTGATCTCAAACAATAAGGGCAGCACCACTTGAATCACAGATAAGGAGCAGTTTATTATCTCAGAGGTGAGCACTTCCCAACATAACAAACAAAACATCATTTGGTGCCCTAGTCTTACCTTTCAAACAAACTAAACAAAAAGACAGGTAGCTTACCTACTCTCCTGCAGTTAAACATGATAAAACATGGTCCAAAGAAACTGGGATTCTCCCTCCTACCACTGCTTGATGTGTGAGGGCTAGTACACAGACCTGGGCCACCAAACAAGCCACAAGTTTTACAGGTTACATAATATCACTCAACAATAGACATAGCAGAGACACATGGTGGGTGCTGGCAGTGCTGACAGGAGCCAAAGCGGAGAGGCCATCTTGGAAGGCGGGGTGGCTTATATAGCCCAGCTGCTCATGCAGGAGCTAATCAGGGTCAGGACCATCGACTCCACCTACACACACACACACACACACACACACACACACACACACACAGAACACACACCATGCACATACACACAGGGAGAGAGAGCACACACAGCACAACATCCCTCCATAACATAATGTGTTAAAAAGGGAAGTAGGAGAGGCAGGACAAAGGTTAATACTGCAATAGAAATGGTCCGCCAGTGCCTACTATGTTATTTTTGTGCGTAGTGGTGTCATTTCTTGGAGTATCCTGAAGTGCTTCATATCTCTATGATCTGTACAACCTAAGATAAAAGGTTATTAAAGTCAATGGGCACATTTTACTTAGGATCTCAACTCTCTGATGCACATAGCCCAAAGCTTACGAACGTCGGTTATTGGTCTGGAAAAAAAATTCAAAATGTGCATCCCTAGTTTGGATCAATTAAGTTAAATTTGATAATTTTCCACAGCACACCTGGCTGTACACACTAGTGTGCTGCAGCACAGTGGTTGGAAATCACTGACCTAGCCAATAACAAGTGCAAAGATCAAAGAGGAAAGCTGCCGTTAACAGGCGTGTCAGGTGACTCTTCCTGGGTGGGTGGGCTGCTCTACCAGGGGTAGTGGCTTGTGGAAGCGGGATAGACATCTGGATGAAGGCAGTTAGAAGCTAGGTGAGTTTCCTCGTCACCAGCTTAAACATTCTCTAGAATTTCTACTCTGGTCCTTGACCGTTACAACTTGAGAACTTACCCTTTTAACGGAGAGCTGGTCCAGTAAAAACCTTAGTAATAGGGGCAAAATACTGGGGATCTAACATTGTATTATCTCTCTGTCCTGATGTTCTCTTGACACTGATTCCTCCACAGAGTGGACCAGGAGAGCTCAGAGGTTCCCAGTGGTCAGTCTGCCCAGCAGCATCAGACACACCTGGACTCCATATTTATGGTGAGGACATGTCCAACAGCTGCTGTTACATCTGTTGTGTTCACAATCATCTCCATGCTGCACTTTGACACCAGTGGATTGTCAGTCTGTCCAACATGGATCTGATGTTTGGCTCCATGGTTTTAGTTTGATGCTGTCACTCATAGAGTTTCTGTTCCAGCTGCTGGAGGAGAACATGGTCATTTTTGTCAAGAACGAGCTGAAGAAGATCCACAAGACTCTGAGTCCAGATTACCCAGAATGCTCAGGGAGGCAGAGGGAGGATGAGGAGGTGTTGGACAGTGAGGATGAAAAGCAGAGGAGGAGCAGCAGAGAGGCATTTGTGAAGATCACAGTGAACTTCCTGAGGAGGATGAAGCAGGAGGAGCTGGCTGAGCATCTGCAGAGCAGTAAGAGTATTTCTCTAAAGATTCAACATGATGAACAAATGAGACGTTCACTGACATCAACACATGGAGGGAAACAAGTTCATATAGTTATTATTTTGAGGAATTAGAATGTTATATTTCCTTATTGATCTCATTTCTTGTGTATTCATTCAGAACATGCTGCTCCAGTTTGTGGACGTAAACTCAAATCTGTCCTGAAGAAGAAGTTCCAGTGTGTGTTTGAGGGGATCTCTAAAGCAGGAAATCCAACCCTTCTGAACCAGATCTACACAGAGCTCTATATCACAGAAGGAGGGGCTGGAGGGGTCAATGATGAACATGAGGTCAGACAGATTGAAACAGCATCCTGGAAACCAGACAGACCAGAAACAACCATCAGACAAGAAGACATCTTTAAAGCCCCACCTGGAAGAGACCGACCAATCAGAACAGTGATGACAAAGGGAGTGGCTGGCATTGGGAAAACAGTCTTAACACAGAAGTTCACTTTGGACTGGGCTGAAGACAAAACCAACCAGGGCATACACTTCACATTTCCCTTCACCTTCAGAGAGCTGAATGTGCTGAAAGAGGAAAAGTTCAGCTTGGTGGAACTTGTCCATCACTTCTTCTCTGAAACCAAAGAAGCAGGAATCTGCAGGTTTGATCAGTTCCAAGTCATCTTCATCTTTGACGGTCTGGACGAGTGTCGACTTCCTCTGGACTTCCACAACACTGAGATCCTAACTGATGTGGCAGAGTCCACCTCAGTCAACGTGCTGCTGACCAACCTCATCAGGGGGAACCTGCTTCCCTCTGCTCGCCTCTGGATAACCACACGACCTGCAGCAGCCAATCAGATCCCTCCTCAGTGTGTTGATATGGTGACAGAGGTCAGAGGATTCATTGACCCACAGAAGGAGGAGTACTTTAGGAAGAGGTTCAGAGATGAGGAGCAGGCCAGAGAGATCATCTCCCACATCAAGAGATCACGAAGCCTACACATCATGTGCCACATCCCAGTCTTCTGCTGGATCACTGCTACAGTTCTGGAGAAGCTGTTGAAGACCAGTGAGGGAGGAGAGCTGCCCAAGACCCTGACTGAGATGTACATCCACTTCCTGGTGGTTCATCTAAAACTGAAGAAGGTCAAGTATGATGGAGGAGCTGAGACAGATCCACATTGGAGTCCAGAGAGCAGGAGGATGATTGAGACTCTAGGAAAACTGGCTTTTGAGCAGCTGCAGAAAGGAAACCTGATCTTCTATGAATCAGACCTGACAGAGTGTGGCATCGATATCAGAGCAGCCTCAGTGTACTCAGGAGTGTTCACACAGATCTTTAAAGAGGAGAGCGGCCTGTACCAGGACAAGGTGTTCTGCTTCGTCCATCTGAGTGTTCAGGAGTTTCTGGCTGCTCTTAATGTCCATCTGACCTTCTTCAACTCTGGACTCAACCTGATGGCACAACAACAAACAACCTTCAAGAAGACTGAATCAACAGGAGTCAAATCTGCAGAGACAAACTTCTACCAGAGTGCTGTGGACGAGGCCTTACAGAGTCCAAATGGACACCTGGACTTGTTCCTCCGCTTCCTCCTGGGTCTTTCACTGGAGACCAATGAGAATCTCCTACTAGGTCTGATGACCCAGACAGGAAGTGCTTTATGGTCCAATCAGAAAACAGTCCAGTACATCAAGAAGAAGATTGAAGAGACTCCCTCTGCAGAGAGAAGCATCAATCTGTTCCACTGTCTGAATGAACTGAATGATCGTTCTCTAGTGGAGGAGATCCAACAGTCCCTGAGATCAGGACGTCTCTCCACAGATGATCTGTCTCCTGCTCAATGGTCGGCTCTGGTCTTCATCTTACTGTCATCAAAAGAAGATCTGGACGAGTTTGACCTTAAGAAATACTCTGCTTCAGAGGAGGCTCTTCTGAGGCTGCTGCCGGTGGTCAAAGCCTCTAACAAAGCTCTGTAAGTTTAGAGATAGTTGGATTTATTATCATTACATAAAAACACTTCTGTCTTTTCAACAGGACAGATAATAAACTCCTTTCTTCTTTAATTCCTCATGATCATCTCTTTAGACTGAGCAGCTGTAACCTCTCAGAGAGAAGCTGTGAAGCTCTGTCCTCAGTCCTCAGCTCCCAGTCCTCTAGTCTGAGACACCTGGACCTGAGTAGCAACAACCTGCAGGACTCGGGAGTGAAGCTGCTGTCTGGTGGACTGGAGAGTCCACACTGTAGACTGGAGACTCTGGACCTGAGTAGCAACAACCTGCAGGACTCGGGAGTGAAGCTGCTGTCTGGTGGACTGGAGAGTCCACACTGTAGACTGGAGACTCTAAGGTGAGGATCCATCCAGCTGTTTATCTGATGACACTTGAACACAGCAGCAGGTGTTGACAGAGGGTCCCTGTGTGTTGTTGTGTGTGTTCAGTCTGTCAGGATGTCTGATGTTGTGGAAATTTCCTTTAACTTGTGAGAGGGAAAATCACAAGTCCAGCAAATTAAGGTTTCACTTTAAGGGCTGGATTTACTAAGGTCCCAGATAGCGGGCGCTAAATTGTTTGCACCAGCTAAAATATTGCGTGTTTTGTTAGTGCACGCAAAACAGCTGATCTACTACGAGTAACCCACTAAATGAAAACACGTGCAAACCACAATATGTAAATTAGGGTTTTGCGCGTGGTAATCGTTTCCGCCATGGAGAGAGTGGACAGAGAGCTGGATGGACGAAGGGACAGAATGACATTTGATCCGATGCATACAATGACAGCATGTGACACATGGATCTAAACGCTCTGACCACTGACCAGAGGGATCAAAGACGGGTGAAGGCAGCGGTGACGTGTCTCAGTCCGGGACCGGGACTGAGCAGCCAGGTACTGGAGAGGAGAGGAGCCAACGGAGCGCACTGCAGGACAGGCGTGCGTAACGGCGCGTAAAATACTTTTAACACGGCTGAAAAACTGTTACAGAATTACCCAGACGTGAGGAAATGCAGAGATGTAAGATCATGGGGCTCTGACAGGTATCCATAAAACCAATAAACGCATACGTTTTGGCAAAGTTGTATCAGTTAGTACATGGTTTTCAGACGTGGTAAATAAAGACGCAAAAAAAGCCACCGCAATCTCTTCCTGGTTTGGTAAATCACATTGCGCACGCTAAATAAATCAATTTGCATCTACTCCTCCCAGTATTTTGCACGTTCTGGCTGAAACGCCCATATTTACATATTCATCAAGGCAAACACGCTAAATGGATTGCACGTGCTATTTTTCCGTTTGAGAGACGCAATCCTCGGTGCGTCTGGTTAGTAGATCAGGTTCCACGTGTGTTTGCGCGTGCAATCACGTTTGCACACATTTTAATACACGCAAACCTTTAGTAAATCCAGCCTAAGTACTTTATTTTATCTTGCAAGAGGTGGACTGTCATACACACAGAAGTCTGTACGAGAGTGCACACTCAGATTTGGTTACATCAGGTTACATAGGCACAAGAGCGAGAAGGAGCCATGTGCTCCTCCTTGGAGGCAGCATCAAACATTGTCCAATTATATGATTGCATCCTTGCAGAATAAGTTTGCATAGTACAAGTTTGCACTTAGTGCTCATTGGGCAATCATAAGATCAGGCAGGAAGCTAGTGGTTGTCTCCAACTTAAGGTTTGTTGTGGTTTTTTCACACTTCAGCACGTTGACATCTCGTTGACATCTCACTGTGGTCTTGGATGGAGACAACTGCTTACTTAATTGTAATCATCACGAAATAACAGGAACCAAGACAGACATCTGCATATTGCCCTATGCACAGCAGACAAATGCAACTTGCGCTTTCTTCGAAGTTCACCTAAAGTTCATGAGCATACATTTTCAAAGTTCAATCAAGGGTCATAAAATTTCCATTACAAATAGTCCATGAGCCAAGACCCCAAAATTGGCCTCCCACAATCGAACGGGTGGGCAATTTCAAGTTTGTTTTTTTGACTTGGTAGACATCTCTAGTTAACAGTTTGGCATGATAACCATTGCAAACAGGTAGCTTAGTGGTGGTTTTCACGTATTGAACAGGTGGACCGGTAGAGTGGAAACATGAAAACTGTGTATAGTGCTTGTTCGGTATTATGCTGTTTGTTGACCACTCAGGTTGCCTAAATCACTTCAAGGATGTTTTTCCGTTTCATCAGACCCTACTGTAATAATAATAGACTCACCTCAGGAATATGTGAATGAAAATGTGAAAAAAATTAGAATATACACATGAAATACAGTACGTTTTTAGAGTGTTTTACTTTTCATGCAATAACAAGAACAAACAACTAGAACAAAATATTTTTTTACACAATTAAAATGAGCTAAAGAGCTTCCTCCTTCTGTGTGACGGAGCGCCGTCACGGTCCGTGCCCAGCGCATGGTGCACAGTGAGCAGCGCGTGGCGCTGAGAGACACTGATGCTCGCACGCACACACACACACGCCACACTCGCTTTTTCTTCCCTCTGTTCATCTCAGTTCAGTAAATGTAAATGTAAATGTTAACAATCCCTTTTTACTCCCAGCTCTGTAATGAGACCATGGGTGCACACTTGGTCTCTGTTGTAACTATTATGCATACACTTACCTGCATCGTAACTCACCGGGGTGGGTGTGTCCTCAGTCAAACCGGGACAAAGGATTTCCCGGTGTTATATACGTCACTTGGCGGTGATTATGCTGTTATGGTTTTGTTTCATTTTTCATGTTTATATAAGGCATGTGGAGTTGACATTGCATCTGGTGAATCATGAAAATATGTTTGGTAAAATAATGAATAACCCTGAATGGTGAAATGGTTTCTCTGATATGAGTGTGTGTGATTGATAATTGTTTTCATAAGAATATCCGGCTCAGTGGGGGGAGCCTTACCTTTAAAAGAGGGCTGCTTTGGCCCGGCCCAGTCAGTTAGTGTTGGGCTGCTGCTTTGAGCTGTTGCAGAGCTCCTTGTATGTCCTGTATGGTTATGTTTTGCACTGGGTGAAGCAAATAAATCCACAAAAAGGCTGCCACGTTCCAGAGTGCAGCCGCTCAGGTTGCAGTGGCGACACGATTCACCTAATTAACCGTTTTTTAGAACCATTATTTATTCAGCACTATTTAACTCATTGAGTGCCAACCACGTAATTTCTCGTTTTTCGTTCCCATGCGTTGAGTGCCAAAAACGAGATTTTACCTTTTTTGCTTTTTTTAAATTATGAAAATAGACACTTTAATACACATTATGTGTAAATTTGGGGACTCTACGACGAGCAGAACTGAAATAGATGACGATCAAAGTCTCATGACAGCTCATGATCTGGAAGTTTTTATCATAACTCGGCTTTTGCAAACGGAGTTCTGCATGTGGATGCAGCAGCTGCTCCGCTCTCACCCGCGAGGCTACAGCAGCTCGGAGCCCAAACAGGAAGCTCTCAGCCGACAGTCCCACCCGGTCTTCATCTGGAGCAACACCGTGTCCTCCCCAAGGTAAAATCGGTAAAATCTGATGGTCTCTGGGCCAAAGCAGGCCGCCGGCACCGACCCGTACCACAGACGGACCACGACCACCGGTGGGACCGGTGTTCCCGAGCCGCTGTGGCCGAGAGACCATCACGTTCCGCGGCGAGAGGCTGTGACACGGCACGGCGCGTCTGTGTTATTGTTGTTTAGTGGGGCCCCCCCCCCTCGCCCCCGATGGTGGCTTTGTGAATAGAACAACAATTGTTGTATATATTTATCTTACACGAGCCCTTTGATCCAGAAATGCGAGTGTCAGAAGAGCGACAGGCACAAACAGAGCACCTTTCATAAAAGATGCTCTATCTCCTTTTCTAGAAAAAAAGGAGGGATTTTGGTGAAACCATGTTTAGCTTGACTTTTCTCAGGAACAGAGGCACGTAGAAACAAACAGTTTGTGGCCATTTGAAGCATAAAGTTTCACCTTTCAATTGAGCTACAGTATGTGGCAATAATATAGAATACACTATGGCTCTACATAAAAAGTCAAAAATGGTCTAAATTGCCGGTACACTTGACTAAAACTTTGGAAAGGAGCGCGGCACTCAATGAGTTAAGATACTCCGGCACGGGTGGCGGGCGCTCTGACAGGGGGGGCTGCAGACTCTCCCTCAGAAATGAAATGAATTTCCGGGAGAGGCTGGTTTAAGAGGCTACAGGAAGACTAGCTGGCTATTAAGGTACAGTGGATACTAGTTTCATTTGGACGATTTCACGCGTGAGTCACGGGAGAGTCACGCAGATTTTTTGTGGAGGAGTAATTGTGTTTTCACCAGAAGCTGCAATGTGCCCAAACAACCGCCAGGTGGCATCTGTGAGCAGGAGGACGCCTCCATAAGACAGCAGCACGGAGCAGTGAACACGAAGGGGGAATGCAATATAATAATAATACAGTATAGTTTTTCAATGAGAAAAATGTGACGACGGCAGCTACAGTATACGTCTCACTCTCTTTTTTCGGTCCTCAGTCTCGTCAGCTCCAAACACACCCGTCTGTGTTTTTAAAATGAGCCAACTACTGTACAGTAGTGCCACAGATTTCTCATTCCCCACCTTGTTTGATTGAGAGTGTAGCTGGATGATTTCTCGTGAATGAACGGGCAATAGCCTGTGTCACTTTCGGACTGGGCGATAAAACATAGGATATCCTGAAATAACTTTTCCTCGATAGAAAGACAAGACACGGCCGATACAAAGTTGATAGGTTTCATTCATCCATGTTTTGACAGTGTGTGTGTGTGTGTGTGCCGAGCGGACCCGTTTAGAGAGACACGTGTCTATATTGGACAGGCTTTTATTTAATTTAGAACAAACCTTATGCTCAGCAAAAATGGAAAATATATAGTCTAATATAATAAAATGGTTCTGTTGTTTGGCCACTGTTTAAAAATAATCAGAATATGAGGAAAGAATCTGATCGATTCAGCATTCATTTACAAGTTTAATCAGCACCAATTAAACTTCTTCTAAATAAACTAGGGCCGGGACTCGATTAAAAAAATTAATCGAATTAATTAGAGGCTTTGTAATTAATTAATCGCAATTAATCGCATTTTAATCGCATATAAATATTTGACCTCAGAACAGTGAGAAGCATTTTTTTTTTTAGTATACCATTGAATGACTGAATACATAAGCTTAAGCATTCAAGGTGGTACTTAACCAAGACCAACAGACTAGGGATGCAAATTATCGATTAATTCATTAATCGATATTTGATACATACAGATTAAATGGTCTTTCCTTCCAATACACTATGATGATTACTGTAGTATTTAACTAGGCTACTTAAATCACAGCAGCATAAACTTATTTGTTGAACTCAGCCTGATGTAAACATTAAAGCAGATATCATCGGCACGGCCGTTTCGGCTAATGCTGTGTTCAAGGCAGGCTTTTGAAACCGTAAGTTACAGCTTCAAGTCACAACTACGACTTGGTAGCGTTCCAGGTAACCCGTAGCTCGTGTTTTTACCGTCCTGTTGTCTGTGAAAGTTCCCTATAACGGCCACTCGTAACTTCCGACCCGTGAACTCGTACCAGATCGAACTGGTATGACTTCACAGGAAGGAAAAACACAAAGTAGAGTTTCCTTGAACGCACCATGAGTTAGCAGCCCCCGCCCTTGTCAGGCATCAATTGGTCCTCGTGCTACGTCACCACATTCACGCGCATCCCTTGGCTGCACACACAGCCCTTCATGCCGTTCTCTCCCCTCATTGGATAACACTTGTATCCCACAAGGAAAATTTTCTCCTCGGGTTACAGCAGAGCAGAGTGACGGAGAGACTCGTGTTTAGGCTGAAATACTTCATGTAAGTGATTGCTGACGGAAAATAGGACTATTTAGGACTTATATTAACAAAAACATTCCACTGATATCTGCTTTAATAAAACTCAGTAACCAGTCACACAGGCAGCTATGTTGTCCCTGTGTGATGTTCAGGGACAGGTCAGGACAGTCTGAAGACAGAGCTCTGAGGGTGAAGTCCTATCATAATGAGATGAGATGCACCTGTGACAGTGACAGGTCATAGATATAGCGCTGCAGCTGAGCAATTAGCGCTATATAGCGCATTTAGCGTGCGCCGTGTCTGTGTATCTATGTGCAGGCAGAGATCAGAGATGGTGTTTTAAATAACCATGGTAGCGTTTCACCAGCTCTCATCTCTGCCAGTCAGCCTCTCAAACTGCCGCCTCTCTCGCGTGCAGGCGCACCGCACGTAGACACACGTGAGAAAAAAAAAAAAAAAAATTGAAAAAAAAAAAAAAAAAAATTTTTTTAAATAAGTGCGATTAAAATGCGTTAATTTTTTAACGCGTTAATTTTTGTGTAATTAATTAATGCGTTAAAGTCCCGGCCCTAAAATAAACGTAAACATTCAGTAACTCGGGTCGGGTCGGACCACGGGCTTCTTTTTTTCTCTTCTTCCTCACAGGAGAAATGAGGTGTGCGCTCACCTCGTTTCTCTCTGACGCGTCGGTGCTCTGTTTGTGATTTGTCTGCTGCCTTGAATCCGTCCTTTATACGTGCGCGTTCACAGATTCACAGCAAGACAAGCCAGGGTTGAGTTACTGAGTTGATAACCAGCGTCGTGGTACCGCTGATCCGAAGTGACAGTGTTGTGAAAATCGCTACAGTGAACTGGTGCTCTGGTTTTTAGGTGCTCTGCAATCTCATAGTTTTTAACCTTTAAATATTAATATATTGTGGTAACTTTAGAAAATATAATCCAGGGCAAAAAGGCTTACAAACATGGACAAAAACGGCTCAGATACGCACTACATATCTTTTGAACGTGATGTTAAGTAATAACTTTATTTTTTATATATTTTTAAATGCAACCTCTAAAAGCTTAATAGACATATTAGCAATGACCAATAGGTGTGCTTGTAATAATTGACCCTTCGCCAACTCCTCCCACAAACGGCTATTGTCCAATCCTACGTTAGCAACCGTAACTACAGGCCTGGCAAGCTTTCCGCAGTGAGTCATTACGTTTGCTTTTGTGGACACATTTTGAGACTAAAAACGAAAAACATTTGTTTGTAGAGAAGGATGTTGTTGTTGCTGCTGCTACTATGGCGGTGGCGGCGGCAGCAGCAATATAGAGATGTTCAGATACGAGCTGACTTTTTTTTCGACTTGAGCAAGTGTAAATATGGGGATAACCATATGTTCACCTCCGAAATGACAGCTGGACTTTTAGGGCTTTTACCTGGGCTTTTAGGCGAGGGATCCTCCAGGCAGGGACTGCTTTCACTGACTGATACAGCGGTGGGAGAAAACAAAACAGCAGCGAAAGCTGTATGTATGTGGTTCACAATTGCCCAAAAACTTAGAGTTTGACAACGTTTCATGACCAGTGAGATGACCTAAGTCTTCGTGGGTTGATAGACGGTAAAATTACCAGCCCTTACTGCTGCTCTGTACATTGTCCAGTCGTGTCGTTGAACAGATGTTTTATCCTCCTGCGCGAGTCACGTCACTGAAAACTATGAATGATCTTTGTGACTTCTTCTCTCTATTATCTCAGAACAGTTTATCCAGAAATTTTCTGATATTTCCTTTGAAATCGATACCAAATACTGCCAGGAGCATGGCTGGGAGTGAAAGCTTGCCCGCCGTAGCAACAGTAACCAAGGGGGCGGGGCTTACGCGAAGGGTCAATTGCAGTGACGACAGCTGGACACAATGTAACACATTAGCATCCTCTTTATCTCTGACCAATGGGTGTGTTTGTGGATACTTCACTCAAGTACATTGTCAGACAAAAGTCCTGCCCCCCACAGTAGGCTACTTCACACAGCTGTTTGCTTTGAACAGAAAAACCGGTTCCTACAGCTCTCCTCACACTTTTCAGTTCATAGTCTAAGTGAAGAAATTTCGTCGTTTCATGTAATAAATTTCACATGTAACGGGGAGCTGAACATAAAGCCTCCATTCAGAACTCCAAGACACATGTGCCAGACGCACAGAGGCATGCGTAAAACACAGATTGAGACCACTTCATGATGTTTAGTTTTTGTTGTTGTTGTTGTTCATTTTCGTTTCTTTCGGATTTTTGTGCGTATTACTGTGCTGTTTTGGTCCATGTTTGTAAGCCTTTTTTCCCTTGGATTATATTTTCTAAAGTTGCAACAATATAGTAATATAATATATATTGTTTTCGTTTCATTTCGTTAAGTAAAAATCAATCAATCCGTTTTCTTAGAGCACCTAAAAACCAGAGCACCAGTTCACTGTAGCGTTTTTCATACAATTCAATTCAACTTTATTTATAAAGCGCATTTCATGCACAAGGCAGACTCAATGTGCTTCACAACAGGTATACATAGTTATATAGAAATCAATTAGAAATCGCATAGAAAACAAGAAGAGTGCAAGTAAACAATCATATATGTCATCTTCAGCACATACACACCTAGACTCACACATGCGCACCCACTGACACAATCACATAGGGCACATGCACACACACACACATACACACACAGTTCAGCAGAATGCTGTTGAGAAAAGACATGTTTTTAGTAGGGATGTCCAATAATATCGGCCGATATTAGCATAAAAATGTAATATCTGTCCATATCGTTATCGGTTTTTCGGCCGATAATGAAAACCCGATAACGTGCCTTCATAGTGAATTAAGTAGCGGTGGACCGTTGCTACTTAATCCGCTACTTAACAATTGCCGTCACTGATTCAGACTCACAATAATAGTCCACGTGTTCTTACTACAGCTGTTCTGTTGTAAACAAACAGGCATGGGATGGTGCTACAACCAAACTACACAGTTGTTACATGATTGACTGTTCGCCTGTCACTCGCATCCAGTGATAAGATATAGGCTGTTTCAATGAGCCAGACAGAGAGCACACATGTCTGTTCGGTCACTCGCAGATTTCCTCATAATCCCTCTCTGCTCAGATCGTCGCCATCTTGCACATTGCAGCAATGCAGCAGCCCCATTCAAGTCAATCAGCGCGCGCTGCGGTATAACGCACAAGGTATGCAGTGGTGGTTTGATCCAGCAGTCAGAGGCTTTGTGTCTGTGTGTGTGTGTGTGTGTGTGTGTGTGTGTCTGTCCGTCTTCCGTGCGACGCCGATTCCGTGGGTGCTCCGGTGCACGAGCACCCACTGACCAGGTTGAGCACCCTGGGGGGCACGCCACCAGATGCGCATTTCTACGTGCCGCGCCTCGGCCCCTCAGCTGTGTGTCTGTGGGTATGTGTATCATGTGTGGCCCGTATGTGTGTGTAGCCCATGTTAATGTGTGTGTTAATCTCTCGCGTGCTCTGTTAAGATGAATAAACACAAATCGCTGAGCGCGAGCCTGGCACAGAGGTGCGCGCTCTGGCGCATCTGGCACAATCTGTTAATGGGACCGAAAGGAAACTGGCGGCTATTTCGCGTCCGACGTCTATGTTAAGCACACGTTTCTATTGATATTGTAGCGTCCGACCCGACAGCTCTCACTTCTTCCTCTGCTCCTCCTCACTCACTCACCTACACACACACATACACACAGCTGTCTTCCTCACACTCACCCAGGCCCCTCAGTTTCTCATCCAACCACCCTACCTGTCCGTACACATTCACAGTCAGTCAGAAATCACAGAACTTAAACATCATAAGAATATTACTGCGGGGTCGCTACAATATTTTCAGTTGTGCAGTTGGCTATTATTAATAATGAGTATGATGAGTGTGTGTGTGCGCGTCCGTCCGTCCGTCCGTGCCTGCCTGCCTGCCTGTCCCTCCGTCCGTCTGTGTGTGTGTGTCTGTGGTCTGTGTAAATAAGTAAGGTTTATCTATATATAGCACTTTTCATGGGAAAAAAAATCACAAAGTGCTTCATAATAAAATAAAATACAACAGTAAAAACATAAAAATATAATGAATAAAACAATTTAACACATGAACTAAAAGCCTGCTTAAATAAATAAGTGTCTGTAAACAAATGAACAATGTTAATTTGTGGAATGCATCCAGTGGGGCATCACAATAGATGTAGTCATACAGTAATGTGTTAATTTCTGACAGGATTAATTTGTTTTTTGGGGGAAAAAGCCTGCGTATCGATATCGGTTATTATCGGAATCGGAAATTCTAATTTTGGAAAAAATCGGTTATCGGATATCGGCAAATTTCCAATATCGGACATCTCTAGTTTTTAGTCTGTTTTTAAAGATGGCTACTGACGTGGCATGTCTAACTGTATCAGGCAAGGTGTTCCATTTTCGTGGCGCATATACACTAAAAGCTGCCTCGCCTTCTTTGGATCTGGTGCGAGGAATGAGTAAGTTGCCACTGCCTGTTGACCGAAGTGTTCTTGCTGGGGTGTAAGTGGTGAGCATATCTGTGATGTATTGAGGTGCAAGGCCATGTAGTGCTTTGTAAACTAAGAGTAGTATTTTGAAATTGATTCTTGTACTAACAGGTAACCAGTGCAAAGATTTAAGAACGGGTGTGATGTGTTGATATTTCTTGGTGCCAGTGAGAATGCGTGCAGCTGCATTTTGAATTAGTTGTAACCTCTGAATACTTGATTTTGAGAGTCCAGTGAATAAACCATTACAGTAATTGTAGTGTATTATACACCTTAACTTTCTTGCTTAAATATCTTGTATTATCTTATGTTCTTCTTATTGTGTGTGCTTTCTCTGAACTGAAGGAATGTGTGAATTGATGCTCTGCTTCATGGGTTCCAGATGCTGCCTAGAAGCAACTTGGTCTGTTGGAAAGTTGATGATTGTTTTGTTTAGCCTAAAGGCTGAAACCTTAGGTCAGGGGTGTCTTCTTCCGTTGACCTATGGTGGCCCAGAGGTTATCAATTTGGTCAAGAGGTTAAATCCCAGAAAGTAAATAGTCCAGATCAAGGTAGTCTTTGTTGATTGGTTGCATTCCTTAGTTTGGAGAAGGTGGAGTGTTTGGAGTTAGAAACATATATAAGGTCAGAGCTTTGGGCCAGTCGAGAGAGATCTCATTTTGGCCAGAGATGCTCCACGATTCGGCATTTTTGTACACTGTTCTTCTTCTTGTTAATAAACTTCTTTTTTGAATGCAAGTGAAGACGTGTCGGCGGTGATCCCTTCTTTTCATCAACACATCAATATACCACAATTTTGGCGTCACGAACTTGGACGTGTTTGTGGCTCTTCAGTTTTTCTTCAGCTTTAGCCAGCCGGCTCCTGCATCGATCTGGGCTTCTGGGAAGTGTGAGTTTTTCACAATATTATGTGCTGGTCTGTTTGTTGGAGCTGTTGTCTGTCTGCTGTTGGGTCACACCGTTAAAGAATCTTTGTGTGGGTGATTGTTGCTTTGATGATTAGAAGCTGTTTATCGTTCTAAATTTTTCTAAATTAGGGGGGTTTTTGGTCTTTCATTTTTGGCTTTTGGTTTTTGTTTGCGTTGCAGGCAACGCAAAAAGGGGGGTATAGGGAATTTGGAATAAAGGTTGTTGGGGGTACTTAAGGTTAAGGGGGGTAAGGATGAGTAAAGTTAAAGGTGGTTAAAGATTTCAATAGAGGGAAAGTTACAGGGGGGTATATAAAAAGTAAGGATTAAAGGGGGGTAAGGATTTGAATAGGGGGATTTTTTGAGTAAAAAGAGGTAAAATAGAGGGACATTTTGGGATATTAAAAGAAATAAGGTTAAAGGGGGGTTTATTAAGAGTAAAAATAAAGTTAGAATAAAGAGTTAGAAAGAAGTTTTAATACATATGTGATCACTTGTTTTGTGTTTGTTTGTTAAATCCCCATTTTTGTGTGTGTGTGTGTGTGAAGACCGGTTTTCTTTTATGAATAAAGTTTATGAGTAATTGATATGATAGAGTGTATGTTGAATAAGGTATAAGAGTGAATAACGTATAAGAATAAGACGTTTGAGTAAGTTATAATATGTTATATTATATATATAATTATATATTCTTTAAGTTTTAACAAATATGAGCCTGAGAAGGATGTTTATGAGCCTTTAAAGGACGTTTAATAAGAAATAAACCTTAAGAATCTTCTAAGGGGACTTTGTGATTAACTTGCTATGAGCCTCTATTTAAGGGGACCTTTGGGAAAATAAATCCATAAGAAACTTATGAACCTCGGAAGAGTAACTTTTTGTGTGGTGGAGAATTTTTTGATAAAGCCTGATTAATTTTGGGAAAACACTTATTTAAAGTGAGAATGTTTTTATGAAAATTATAACGTTCTAAAGTTATAATACAGAATTTTTGAAAGAAAGGAAAAACTTGCAGTAGGAATGTGTTTTGTGTATCTAGTGATTTTATAAAACACTGAACTATTTGTCTGTCTTCCTTTCATGGAGCGAGAGTTCAAGGAGGAGACCAGAGTTTAAGAGGTGTGTCTAGAGGTGGACAGAGGACAGCTGGCTTGGATCACAAGGATTGAGGCTTGCAGACGACAGCGCATGCATCTGGATCCAGTGATAAAGGCCAGTGTGATTTTATCCACAGACTCTTTCTGACATGGTTGATGCATATTTAGCTTGATTGATAATAGTACTCTCATTTACATTTAGTGCACACACCTACAGTACATGCATCATACATATGTTGTAGTTAATTAGAAGGAAGACTTGGCAAAGGACTGATCAATCAATAAAGGTTAATTAATGTTGAGTTGGGGAATTTTATTCTTGCAATTTGATAGATATGATAGATTGTGTGAGGTTGTCATTTTTCTAATATTTCTAAGATTTTGAATTCCTTTGAAGTTATTTGTTTCATCTTTCTTTTACTGACCATGGCAATACAGAGGTTATAAATGAATTAATCAATATAAATAAACTAAATAATATTTAATTAGTTAAGTTAAAGTTAAGCACAAGAATAAATGGGAGCCATGGCAATGATAAAATAGATGTAAACAATCCAGAAGTACATACTCCTGTTGAACTAGAAGAATAATCCTAAATTATTAATCAAAATAATACAGTTGTTGGTGTCCACATAAAGTGATCGAAAAAATAAAAAGGTGAAAAATATAAAGAGAAGAGACAAATAGAGTTTGATATTCTCCAGTTGCTTGAAAAGAGCTAGGGTCAAAAATGGATGAAGGTTATGGGAAAGTTGTAGAGAAAGTTGTAGAGGAAGTAGAAAAGAATGTAAAGAAAGTAGAAAAGTTGATGGCAGAGATTGATATACTCCTCTCACATTTGGTCCCAGTACAGAGACCCTCACCTTATGAGAAGGAGGAGGAGTTTAGGGAAATGTATCCTCAGCTCCCAGTAATTAGTCAGGAGGAGGTCGAAGATCAGAGTGATGAGGAAAAAGCTGTGGGAGGATATGATTTAGCAGTTAGAAGGTTATTGGCTATAGTGCAGAAAGAAGAAGAGGTGGAGTAGAAAGGGAGAAGGATTTAAGAGAAGAAAGTAATAGGGAAAGCAAAGATGAAAATGAGAATAGGGATAGTAATGGAGATTTGGGGAAAGAGAGTCCTTCAGTTTCAAGAGGGCTTGCCAAGAGTAAACAGCTACAATCACAGTTAAATCAGTTTCGGTATCAGGCACCACAGCCTTTATCAATGGTTCCTGTTGCTTATAACTCACAGCCGACCTTTGGTCTGCAGCAGCAGGCATGGAGAGGAAGAGGTCAAGGAAATGTAGGGAGAGCAAGAGGAAACTTCAATCCAAATTTTCAACAAGTTCCTGAAGTGTGTTATAATTGTGGACTGGTTGGTCATTTTGCTCGTGAGTGTAACAAAGTAGGAGGAGGAAATTTCAGAGGGAATTTCAGAGGAATCCCAAGAGGCTTTAGAGGTCAGCCAATGGCATTCCGGGGACCGGTGAATCCCTTCAGGTGCCCGCAGCTAGGATTTTAGGGATGCCCAGAAAATTCGAAAGGGAGGTGTCAGTTGGTACCTCTTACAAAACCAATTGAGCTCTGCTACAAAAATCAAAAAACTGCAATACCTATACTGGTATCAGGAGCCTATACCTATCTGTACTTTTGAGAAGAGATGCTTTGTGTTCTGTGATGACACTAGCGTTAAAACCAGTTAATTTGTTCTCCTTTTATGTCTCAACTGTCCATTGCATTGCCTGGCATATTATTAAAACAAGATGTAAACATTTAGGAAGTGCAGGAGAAAATATCAACATCAGGATAAGGACATATTTTGACTTATACTTGTCTGAATGAGGTTAATGTTGCAGTGTTGAACAGCCACTCCTCAACACTCATGTGTTGTATTGTTTTGATTTCTGTTGATAGTAATGAAACCTCGTAGAATTCATAAGTTGTAGTTTAGCATTTATTGACCAAACTGACATGCATCAGATGCTAAAGTAAAGAAAGTAAAATTGCACTGCTTTGGCAGTAACATGTAGTATGAGCAGAAATGTGAAGTCTAAACAGTTGTTTTTTGTCATTCTCCATCTTTTCCTTTATATAGTTAAGAATTATTGTTATTGCCATAGTGTAATAAAATGAAACGTAGGCCTGCATAAGAAATATTTCTTAATATGTTTAAACTCATTGTGTTGGTAAATGTTGATTAGTTGGTTTACTGTTGGAAAAAAAAAAAAGAATATCTTATTCTACAAGTCTCACTCAATTATCCACAAAGGTGGCTTTCTCATAATAAAATGAAATAGGACAGAACATGACATGGTAAGAAAATTATGTGTCTCCAGTGTAAGTCTGGGATCCACTACTCACTCAGGTCAACAGCCCAATTTGAGCCAAAGTGTGAGGCTGCTGCCTCTTAAAGTTCCAGTGTAAAATGTATAATTAAATAATACAAGGACAAATTAGAAATTTAGCAAGCTTACTATACTTATTGCAGTAACATACAGTATATTCAAAAAGCTTAATTTACACAGTGTGAAGTTGTATGGTTACCTTAAAAAGTTGAGATAATTACAAACAGGAAGCTGTTCTTGAAATAAAGAAATAGTTGTGGATAGGTAGAGGTGACACTTAAGATTCTATTGGTCTTTGGAGAATCATGAAGGAGTGATAATAGTGCTCTCAGCCCTTTTAGGTCTGACGATTCAAGAAGCACATGGGTTGGCCCATGTTGCAAGGGGGGAGGTTATAGTATGAATTTTATTTGCTTAAATAGACTGATTGGGTTATAACCAGGTGGATGCTCAGTCACTTGCCAAGTTAACCAAGTCTTTGCCAAAATTTTGCAAGGTTTTTGCCACATTTTTGTGAAGAGATGTCATGAGCAGGAGGGGACTTCTGCTTGGATAATGGATGAGAAGTCTGTGGATACAATTGCAAAACTGATTTAGTAAAAATATAGGGATTTATGTGTTTATGTGCATTTGATGTTTGAAATGTATTTGCTGTTGCAAAGATACTGGTTTGTTTTCTCTCTCCCTCCTAGAACATATAGGAGAGAGATCACTGTGAAAGTGCCAGGCTGTTCGGGGACCCAGATGTTCTGAGAAGATTCAGTCATCTGAACATGAAGAATGTGAATGAATTGAAGGGCCCTGAACATTATGGACACTTAAGTATTTTGACCACATTGAAGATTGACACTGTGGAAGAACTGCAGTATAATTTAATTTGGTGTTTTTATGGAATGCTTTTTAAAAATTGAAGTTTGATGTCTTTCATGATGATATGTACTCACTACTGTATGTTTTGCTAGTATGTGGATATTGGAGCCTCAGATGTTTTCTTTCTTTTTGACGTTTAGGGAGAGTAATGTTAGGCAGGGACAGGTCCAATGGAGGATTCGATGGGTTGACCAGCCTGAAATTGGATACTGTTTTGATTTTATTTGTCTGAGGTTTTCATATGTATCTGCTGAATTATTTCATATAAGTTTTAAGAATTTCTTCTTTTCTAATTGGTTTGGAGTGCTAAACAGTGGTTGCCTAAGGCAGAGGGACCGTGAGAGAATTTCCTGTCTTGATTGTTTGATGGAAACTTTAAGGAAGATTGGCTGCCTGGCAGGTTTTCGCTCTCACACTCCACAAATTGTTTTATTGCTAATGATTGTTTCATTATAGACATTATATAAGAGTGTCTGTTTGTTTCATTATGATAATCATTTGATTGTATGTTGTATCTATGTATCTTTTATGTGTCGAGACTCTACGAGCCTCGAAGGGGGGAAATATGTAGTGTATTATACACCTTAACTTTCTTGCTTAAATATCTTGTATTATCTTATGTTCTTCTTATTGTGTGTGCTTTCTCTGAACTGAAGGAATGTGTGAATTGATGCTCTGCTTCATGGGTTCCAGATGCTGCCTAGAAGCAACTTGGTCTGTTGGAAAGTTGATGATTGTTTTGTTTAGCCTAAAGGCTGAAACCTTAGGTCAGGGGTGTCTTCTTCCGTTGACCTATGGTGGCCCAGAGGTTATCAATTTGGTCAAGAGGTTAAATCCCAGAAAGTAAATAGTCCAGATCAAGGTAGTCTTTGTTGATTGGTTGCATTCCTTAGTTTGGAGAAGGTGGAGTGTTTGGAGTTAGAAACATATATAAGGTCAGAGCTTTGGGCCAGTCGAGAGAGATCTCATTTTGGCCAGAGATGCTCCAGGATTCGGCATTTTTGTACACTGTTCTTCTTCTTGTTAATAAACTTCTTTTTTGAATACAAGCGAAGACGTGTCAGCGGTAATCCCTTCTTTTCATCAACACATCAATATACCACATAATCTAATCTACTTGTTATAAAAGCGTGGATTAATTTTTCTGAGTCTGATTTTGACAGAAAGCCCCTCAATTTGGAGATATTTTTGAGATGATAGAAAGATGATCTGGTAATGTGATTGATATGATTTCTGAAATTTAGATCGCTGTCAATGATTACACCCAGATTCCTTGCTTCAGTTTTGCTGTTTAGAGAGAGAGAATTGAGATGTGCTGCAATTTTCTGTCTCTGAGCCTGTGCACCAAAGATGAGTATTTCTGTTTTGTCTTTGTTTAGTTGTAAAAAATGTTCTGACATCCAATGATTGATATCTTTGATACACTGAGTGAGGGATATTATTGGTGATAGGTCATCTGGGTGTAGTGAAATATAAAGTTGCGAATCATCTGCATAATTATGGTAACTAAGATTATGTTTGCGTATGACATGTGAGAGTGGAAGCATGTAGAGATTGAATAGCAGTGGTCCAAGAATTGACCCTTGTGGTACCCCACATGTAATCTTCGTTCTGTTGGAGGTAAATTCACCAATGGAGACATAAAACTGCCTAGCATGAAGGTAGGGTCTGAACCAGTTTAGAACTGGACCAAACAAGCCAACCCACCTTTCAAGCCTTTCCAGTAAGATTTCGTGGTCGATAGTGTCAAACGCAGAACTAAGATCAAGTAGAACAAGAATGGAGATTTTTTTGGAGTCTGTGTTCATATGTAGATCATTTAAAACTTTGATAAGTGCCGTTTCTGTGCTATGGTGGGGACGAAAACCAGACTGATAAGTATCTTAAAGGCTATTTGATGCAAGATAGTTCTTGAGCTGAATGTAGACTGCTTTTTCAAGTATTTTGCTGAGGAATGGTAGATTGGAGATGGGTCTGTAATTTGCTATGACATTTTGATCCAGATTGTTCTTCTTCAGGAGTGGTTTGATAACAGCTGTTTTTAGTGATGTGGGAAATATACCTGACTGGAGAGACCAGTTAATGATATGTAGAACCTCTGGTGCTAGGCAGTTAAAAACATTTTTGAAAAAAGCAGTTGGGAGAGGATCCAGACAGCAGGTGGAGGATCTGAGCTGACCAACAATATTGTCAAGCTCTGTCAGATTTAAACAGTTAAAGTGAGACATGACACAGGTGGAGTTTCTGGAGAAAGGAAGGGCAAGTTCAGTTGTAGATTTTAGAGCACTAATGTTTTGTCTAATAGTAATGATTTTGTTATTAAAGAAAGAAGCAAATTGATCACATTTTTCTGAGGACAATATTTCTGAGGGAATGGTGGATGGTGGGTTAATAAGTCTGTCCACAGTGGAGAATAGCACTTTGCTGTTATTAATATTTTCATTGATGATTTTAGAAAAGAATGATTGTCTAGCTTGTTTAATTGCTTTGTTATATTCATTCAGTTCATCCTTATAAATGTCATTGTGAACCTGAAGTCTTGTTTTTCTCCACTGTCGCTCTGCCTGACGTCGCTCTGCCTGACGACACACACCCAGTCTCGCTTTCAATAAAACACACTCGCATTCTTTTACAATCAGTGAAATATATGAAAACCATATAAAACACAAATTTAAAAAATGACAGTTGTTGTTGCTCTAGTTTTTTGTTTGGATAAGCTTCATATTTAAAAGTGCAATGTTCAGCTGTCAGAAATTAAAAGCAGCCTCCTCTTGTTATATTTGCAGCAACACTGTTGCTTCAGGCTGTGATCAGCTTTTTTGTATCGCTCGTCGTTTCCATTAAAACAACCTGCTGCTCTTGGCTGAAATCAGCCCGTTGTGGCTCCATTCTACGATTAAAGTAGCATCAACGAAGTCACTGTTACTGTAACAAAATCAGCATCTATCTGTCCCTTCAAATTGTGTGTTTGGAGCAGCTGCTGACAGATGTGTATTAATGCTCCGCTCGTGAGTCCAGCCGCATCGGGTCCAGGCTGCTGGCACGGACAAAGCAGCTTAGAAACTGTTTAAACGAGCGATCGTGGGCTATGAGTGGATTGTTACATTCACCAGAACTTGCAGAAAATAGATATGAGACAATTTACTCAAACTTGGAGCCAGACCCGGCCAGGCTACAGGAGAGATCAAAAATATGGAGGGGTCCAGGACCCCAATGAGAACCACTGATCCTGTTGAACGTAGGCTACTGTAACCACTGTGATACAATAAAAAACAACAACATTGATCTGATTGACCGGCGTAGCGGTCCCTCTCTCCATTCACTCCTTAGCTCTCTCGACCACAGCTGCAAATGAAGTAGCCTATGGCCTATGAACAGCGCCACTCTCCATTGCAACTACGTTGTGGTCAAACGTGGAATTATCCCAAAATCTTTTGAGCTGCATCTCAGTACGATGCTTCCACCTAGTGGCTACAATGTGACCTACAATTTCACGCAACGCGTGAATCACGCTTTCCGTGAGGGAAACGTCCAAATGAAACTAGTACCCACTGTACCAGCTAATGGGGATCCTTAATAAACAATAAACAATCACAGCATATAATCAAATCTATCTATAAATCTATTTATACAAACTGGAACATGTTGAGTAAGAAACACTGTAAACTCTGTGTTGATTTTTCCCTCCTAAGACGGCAGAAGAAGCAGAAAACCTAACATATACAAACAACAAAACAATATACATATATGATTATACAAAGATGAGTGAGAGATCACAGCATATAATCAAATCTATCTATTAATCCATTTATACAAATTGGAACATGCTGAGTAAGAAACATTGTATACTCTTAGGTTGTTGTTGAAATGTTGTGTATTTATGATTCTAACCTGTTATTTCCTTCATATTGAGTATGTGAGTGTTTTTCCTTGAATTCCTCTTCAGACTGAGTGGCTGTAACCTCTCAGAGAGAAGCTGTGAAGCTCTGTCGTCAGTCCTCAGCTCCCAGTCCTCTAGTCTGAGACACCTGGACCTGAGTAACAACAACCTGCATGACTCAAGAGTGAAGCTGCTGTCTGGTGGACTGGAGAGTCCACACTGTGGACTGGAGACTCTCAGGTGAGGATCCATCCAGCTGTTTATCTGATGCCACTTGAACACAGCAGCAGGTGTTGACAGAGGGTTCCTGTGTGTTGTTGTGTGTGTTCAGTCTGTCAGGATGTCTGGTCACAGAGAAAGGCTGTGCTTCATTGGACATGTTCATATTTTTAGTGAACGTTGAACTGAATGAATCAGTTTATAAATGATGAACCTGAGCAGCGTTCACTGTCACCAGAGTGAACGCTGCTCAGGTTTTATGACAGTTTTACATCACGTCTCATGATGTCTCCATGGATACGGCCCAGCATCACTAGTATGTTGTTGTGGTACAGACACATCTACTACTGCTGAAGACAGTTTGTTTGAGTGTTTGAAGCAGTTTGATGAACAAACAAGTGAACACTCAGAAACAGAAAAAAGCCCCTAGATATTTCCACGTACAGTTTACCTTCACTTCACCTAGTTTTTCACTTCCAGCAGAATATGACTCATTGTTTAAGTGGTAAAATATTTTCTCAATCTCAACATTGTTTTTGTTTTTTAGTTCATTAATTCATATAGTTTGTTAGTGGTAGTGATTAAGGGCTGGTGATGGAGGGAGAAGTATGTTCTATTTACAAACAACAGCAGATTATTTAAATAAACAGAATAAATGAACATGAATTAAATCATTTTCATCTGTATGAACTGAAATTATAAGGAGTTCAAGTGTGAACTGACGCAAACACTGACTGAACAAACTAAACTGCATTTGGTAGTGGTGGCTCACTGAACATCAGTGAACATTAAAGGGATAGTTCAACATTTTGGCAAATTGGCCCATTGCCATAATCCCTGGTGGACAAGTTGTCACCTGCACATTCACCACACTATGAAATAATAACGCAACGTTACGAGACAGAGTTGCTTTAGAGGTAAATTCATGCAAAACCGCTAAGGTGCGTTGCCTTCAGGGACAGTTTTTTGGCAAGCAGTCTCTGCATTTACCTCTAAAGCAACTCTGTCTCGTATAGTTCCATTATTATCTCATAGTGTGGTGAATGTGCAGGTCACAACTTGCCCACCAGAGCGTTTTGGTGTTGGATTGTGTATTTGATGAGTTTGATGAGGGAAACCAAGAAATCCCATTAACCTCCGTAGTGTAGCTCTGAGCAGTTCGTGGCTGCACTCCATTCTAAAAATATCTTGCACTGACAATTAAAGGTAACGAACCTACTGCTAAAACTATAGGGATAATGGCAATTGGCCAATTTGCCAAAATGTTGAACTATCCCTTTAAAACACTGATTCCAGGAATCTGTTCCAATATTTTATTGTTTGGAGAAAACAATACAGATGATGGTTGATGTAGGTAGTGGATGATTTGTTCTGTACAATGAAATAATAAAGGAACATTACACATCAAGCAAATAATAAAGGTAAATGTAGTTGTGACAGTTGAGGTTCCTGTCACTATGCCCCCAATTGATCATGCGCCCTGGCTACTTGGCCCGGGTAAGAGTCATGCACGCTTTCCACTTGGCCAAAGGGACATCCGTCCCTTGAACCCTCTCTTTCCCTCCAAACATTTGCCTGAAGACAACATGACTGTACTGACCTCACTTCCTTTGTTTATTGATTTTAGTTGCTCATGTTGTTTAAATGTTAACATATTGATTTTTATCTCATACTAGAGACCTGAGCTTGACCTTAAAGTGAATCACTAAAACTGATGTCCCTTTGGCCAAGTGGCAAGTGCGAATGACTCTTACCCGGGAGGTGTGGGTTCAATCCCCGCCCGGGCCTTCTTTACCTTGCCACATAGTTATTTTTCTTTAACTTAATTAACACATATACAGTTTTGGTGATTCACTTTAAGGTCAAGCTCAGGTCTCTAGTATGAGATAAAAATCAATATGTTAACATTCAAACAACATGAGCAACTAAAATCAATAAACAAAGGAAGTGAGGTCAGTACAGTCATGTTGTCTTCAGGCAAATGTTTGGAGGGAAAGAGAGGGTTCATGGTCAGAGGGTGGGGTTAGGTGTGACTGTGGTGATGCAGGCAGGGTGAAGTCTGTGATTTTAACACTGACTGTACTGTTAGGATGTGTGTTCTCATATATTTGTGTTCTGTGCTCTTATTTTGAAGTTGCATGTTCAGTGGGGGTCACGTGAGCCTCTTGCGCCAATGAAAGTTGAGGGCGCGTCTTTGTGATGTTGTTGTGAACTACCTCTTCCGCCTTGTAACACAATGACTGTGGCTGATATGAGGACATGTCAATAAATGAACGAAAGAAGAGATGGTGTTGATTTTTCCCTCCTAAGACGGCAGAAGAAGCAGAAAACCTAACATATACAAACAACAAAACAATATACATATATGATTATACAAAGATGAGTGAGAGATCACAGCATATAATCAAAACTATCTATTAATCCATTTATACAAATTGGAACATGCTGAGTAAGAAACATTGTATACTCTTAGGTTGTTGTTGAAATGTTGTGTATTTATGATTCTAACCTGTTATTTCCTTCATATTGAGTATGTGAGTGTTTTTCCTTGAATTCCTCTTCAGACTGAGTGGCTGTAACCTCTCAGAGAGAAGCTGTGAAGCTCTGTCCTCAGTCCTCAGCTCCCAGTCCTCTAGTCTGAGACACCTGGACCTGAGTAACAACAACCTGCAGGACTCAGGAGTGAAGCTGCTGTCTGGTGGACTGGAGAGTCCACACTGTGGACTGGAGACTCTCAGGTGAGGATCCATCCAGCTGTTTATCTGATGCCACTTGAACACAGCAGCAGGTGTTGACAGAGGGTTCCTGTGTGTTGTTGTGTGTGTGTTCAGTCTGTCAGGATGTCTGGTCACAGAGGAAGGCTGTGCTTCTCTGGCCTCAGCTCTGAGCTCCAACCCGTCCCATCTGAGAGAGCTGGACCTGAGCTACAATCATCCAGGAGCCTCAGGAGTGAAGCTGCTGTCTGCTGGACTGGAGGATCCAAACTGGAGACTGGACTCTCTGAGGTATGGAGAGGCTGCTGCAGCCACACACACTGTCTGATAGAGGAGGAGGAGCTGGAACATTTTCTATGGCCCCGTTCACACCTGAATACACGTACGGGATAATGCCCGACGAGGTGTCCATTATCAGAAATTAATGGGCGACGCGGCGGCGTGAACAACACGTTCTCACTCCCAGTGCGTCAACCCCCTGACGAACGGTCACTGTCCCTCCTCGTCACATGCCTGACTCATTAGGTACCCGTTTTTCGTCATGAGGTGACAAGCGGGGATTTCAATTCATTCCAATGCAACCCCCTTCGCGGCGATATGTGACGCTCAGAGTAAAGTGATCCAGCCGACCGGACGCGGCGCTGAAGGACGCACTGAGCTGGAAAACTTTTTTTCCCCTTTGAAGCTTTATTGAACCTGGTGTGTCTGACATAGCTTTCATCCAAGCCGTCATTTTGGTTATTATTTATTTACTGATCTTGGCGTTGGTGCAGAATAATAAATAAACAAACAAACAAACTAAACAAAAATAAATAAATTACATCCTTGTCGGAAGACCAGACGGGGTGGGGGTGTGTAATAAATAAATAAAGAAATAAATAAATATTTTTGTCCCGTGCGTAATTGTCAAGATCCGCATTTCGATTAAACTCGCCTTTCTTCTTTTGTACGAGTTGTTGGACGACTGCATTTTCATTTTATTTACTTATTTCCGTGTCCTAAGTCATGTTTATGGATACACAGTTGAACATATTGTCATTTTACCCTCGGCATTTTCCCCTCACTTTGCTGAATATCTGTTGATTCATGTCATAAACACGTTTTGTTCATTAAAAATATGTGGTGTTTATTAAAAATATGTTGTTCATTCAAATCGGTTGTTGTTCATTGCAGAACAATAGAATATTAATACGGTGATTTATATACAGATATTGATCGCGCAGTGTGACCACAATCACTACGCACGGAGGCGTGAGGGACATTTGAAACAGCTGTATCAATCGTCCCTGCAGCGACTACTGACACTTCAACCTGTTTTGGCTCTAAACTTCAAAACTATGACATTGCATAGTTTAGGACCTGTTTATGTACGAATTCATCTGTTGTTAGGTCATATTATTATTGCATGAAACACACAATACAACTTTTGATCACAAAAAAACTACCGCACGTAACATTTTACTTTCCGTAGTAAAAAAAACAGGTTCGCGCTAATAACTTTTGAATGGCGTGACGTAATTTCACAAGCTTTCCCAGGATTGGTCGGTGTTGAGTGCTGAACTAGAGGATGTGACGTCATTGCAACGGCGCCACCGGTCGCGACCATAGACTGCGACACTGCCATCTACGGCGTCTGGACGGAACTACAACACCTTAACAGTGTGTTTGTGATCATGAGGAGTGGAAATTAAGCCATGTTGATTTAATTCAACAGCATGTGAATAAACAGTGAGGAATCAGAACAGTTAGACAGCTCTTTTTCAACAAAGTCCAAATAATTCAAATAACTCAAGTCATATAGGCCTTTTTTTTTTTAATTGCAGAAAACAACATTTCTCCCCCCTTCTCCCTCCTCCCGCCCAGGAACCTTAGTTTATAATATAGTGTAGAATGAACCCGTCCACTGTAGTAATGTTTATGCACAACTGCACCACTTTAGCCAGCTCCTTTATTTCTGGTTTTACATTGGACAAACTGATTAAGGCTCCATTTTCAGGAGACACAGCTATTCTTTAATAACTTCCACATTCGTTGGGTTACGTTCAGAGGTTTATCAGGGCAGGGCCTAGGGTCATCCAGTGTTAGCAATTACAGACCCATCTGACCTTCACAGGGGTCACAGGTCAACTTTTCATGTGAAATTTGACGATTTTTGCTATCAATTCAGGCATAAAACACCAATACTTGGAGCTGGGAAGCTGAAATCTTTAGATTCTAGTCCAGACCTTGGAGCAGATTGACGGTGCCAAATATCAGAGCTCTGCTCCACTCGGAAGTGTCCAAAATGGCCAAAAAGCAGTGTTCATTTCTAATCCCCCATTGTGTACAAGACTAAATTCAACAGATAGTCTTTAATAACTTCCACATGCTTTGAGCTGGAAGTCTGAAAGTTTCAGGGTTTTGTCAGGGGCCTAGGGCCACCCATTATCTGCAATTTCAGACCAATCCCACATTCAGAAGGGGTCAAAGGTCAAGGTTTAGTGTGAAATTTGACGATTTTTGCTATCAATTCAGGCATAAAACACCAATACTTGGAGCTGGGAAGCTGAAATCTTTAGATTCTAGTCCAGACCTTGGAGCAGATTGAAGATCAGAGCTGTGCTCCACTCAGAAGTGTCCAAAATGGCCATGGTAAGTGTCAAAGGTCACAGGGGTCAAACATCAAAGTTAATCCTAACAAAACACACACGCTTTAAGTAATCATCATGAAATTTAGATGAGTTGTATATCAGAGAGTCCTCTATCATTATATTGTATTCCCATTGCTCTGGGGGCCACGGGGGGCCCCTGGGGGCCACTTCGCTTTCCCATGCTCTCATAGATTTGGGTGTCGGGTCAGTGGATAAGGGCCTCACAATGAGTCCACAGGCCAAGTTTCAAGTGATTCGGTTGGTTTCTATGGAAACAGCGGCCTCCTGGAGACAGAGGAATGCGGCTGTTTGAAGCCCCGCCTCTCGAAAAGTAATGGCTCAATCAGGACCGAACGCACATCAACGCGTTCGTCTTGGGCCCCCGGAACCACTGATATCAAATTCAGAACTGTACGACTTTTAGAAATATATTTCATCCATTTCAGCTTTTCAGATTCAGAGCCTCTCAGACTTAATGCCTGAGAGACCTTCTGAGTCAGAAAAGCTGAAATGGATGAAATATATTTCTAAAAGTCGTACAGTTCTGAATTTGATATCAGTGGTTCCGGGGGCCCAAGACGAACGCGTTGATGTGCGTTCGGTCCTGATTGAGCCATTACTTTTCGAGAGGCGGGGCTTCAAACAGCCGCATTCCTCTGTCTCCAGGAGGCCGCTGTTTCCATAGAAACCAACCGAATCACTTGAAACTTGGCCTGTGGACTCATTGTGAGGCCCTTATCCACTGACCCGACACCCAAATCTGTGAGAGCATGGGAAAGCGAAGTGGCCCCCAGGGGCCCCCCGTGGCCCCCAGAGCAATGGGAATACAATATAATGATAGAGGACTCTCTGATATACAACTCATCTAAATTTCATGATGATTACTTAAAGCGTGTGTGTTTTGTTAGGATTAACTTTGATGTTTGACCCCTGTGACCTTTGACACTTACCATGGCCATTTTGGACACTTCTGAGTGGAGCACAGCTCTGATCTTCAATCTGCTCCAAGGTCTGGACTAGAATCTAAAGATTTCAGCTTCCCAGCTCCAAGTATTGGTGTTTTATGCCTGAATTGATAGCAAAAATCGTCAAATTTCACATGAAAAGTTGACCTGTGACCCCTGTGAAGGTCAGATGGGTCTGTAATTGCTAACACTGGATGACCCTAGGCCCTGCCCTGATAAACCTCTGAACGTAACCCAACGAATGTGGAAGTTATTAAAGAATAGCTGTGTCTCCTGAAAATGGAGCCTTAATCAGTTTGTCCAATGTAAAACCAGAAATAAAGGAGCTGGCTAAAGTGGTGCAGTTGTGCATAAACATTACTACAGTGGACGGGTTCATTCTACACTATATTATAAACTAAGGTTCCTGGGCGGGAGGAGGGAGAAGGGGGGAGAAATGTTGTTTTCTGCAAGTAAAAAAAAAAGGCCTATATGACTTGAGTTACTTGAATTATTTGGACTTTGTTGAAAAAGAGCTGTCTAACTGTTCTGATTCCTCACTGTTTATTCACATGCTGTTGAATTAAATCAACATGGCTTAATTTCCACTCCTCATGATCACAAACACACTGTTAAGGTGTTGTAGTTCCGTCCAGACGCCGTAGATGGCAGTGTCGCAGTCTATGGTCGCGACCGGTGGCGCCGTTGCAATGACGTCACAGCCTCTAGTTCAGCACTCAACACCGACCAATCCTGGGAAAGCTTGTGAAATTACGTCACGCCATTCAAAAGTTATTAGCGCGAACCTGTTTTTTTTACTACGGAAAGTAAAATGTTACGTGCGGTAGTTTTTTTGTGATCAAAAGTTGTATTGTGTGTTTCATGCAATAATAATATGACCTAACAACAGATGAATTCGTACATAAACAGGTCCTAAACTATGCAATGTCATAGTTTTGAAGTTTAGAGCCAAAACAGGTTGAAGTGTCAGTAGTCGCTGCAGGGACGATTGATACAGCTGTTTCAAATGTCCCTCACGCCTCCGTGCGTAGTGATTGTGGTCACACTGCGCGATCAATATCTGTATATAAATCACCGTATTAATATTCTATTGTTCTGCAATGAACAACAACCGATTTGAATGAACAACATATTTTAAATAAACACCACATATTTTTAATGAACAAAACGTGTTTATGACATGAATCAACAGATATTCAGCAAAGTGAGGGGAAAATGCCGAGGGTAAAATGACAATATGTTCAACTGTGTATCCATAAACATGACTTAGGACACGGAAATAAGTAAATAAAATGAAAATGCAGTCGTCCAACAACTCGTACAAAAGAAGAAAGGCGAGTTTAATCGAAATGCGGATCTTGACAATTACGCACGGGACAAAAATATTTATTTCTTTATTTATTTATTACACACCCCCACCCCGTCTGGTCTTCCGACAAGGATGTAATTTATTTGTTTGTTTGTTTGTTTGTTTATTTATTATTCTGCACCAACGCCAAGATCAGTAAATAAATAATAACCAAAATGACGGCTTGGATGAAAGCTATGTCAGACACACCAGGTTCAATAAAGCTTCAAAGGGGAAAAAAAGTTTTCCAGCTCAGTGCGTCGTTCAGCGCCGCGTCCGGTCGGCTGGATCACTTTACTCTGAGCGTCACATATCGCCGCGAAGGGGGTTGCATTGGAATGAATTGAAATCCCCGCTCGTCACCTCATGACGAAAAACGGGTACCCAATGAGTCAGGCATGTGACGAGGAGGGACAGTGACCGTTCGTCAGGGGGTTGACGCACTGGGAGTGAGAACGTGTTGGCGTGAACCGTCCGACGCGAAGTGGAGGTTCCGGGGACTGCTAACTCCATCGGCTGACAAGAAGTTAGCCAAAATCGCTTACTTCTGCTTTAAGACGCCAGCATATTTAGGTATAATTTATTAGGGCCCGAGCGGCGACTGCAAGTCACCTAGTGAAAGCCCTATTGAAATTGCTATGTTTATTAGGGCCCGAGCGGGACAAGGTCCCGTGAGGACCTATTAAAATTGTGCTGTTTCTTGTTATTATTAGGGCCCGAGCGGGACAGTGTCCCATGAGGACCTATTGAAATCGCGCTGTTTCTTTTTAGGTAGGAAACAGTAGGAAACAGTAGGAGAGACACAGGCCGAGGGCACCGGGACACAACACCGGGGGAGAAGCAGGTCGTGCAGCTGTGCACCGCGGACGTGCACGAAAAAACAATATGCATCTCATCAAATGCGCGCGGCTACGGCTTTTGAGTTGTGAGCGTGCATGACGCGCGGCTACATTGAATGGGTTTGAGCGCGCGCAAAAGACGCTTCATCTGAACGGCCCCCCATGCATGATGCACACACAGTTGAACCAAGACGGCGGTGAAAATCACCCACGGCCTTTGCAGACAGGCAGGGAAAACCCTGCAGTCCAGCCCGCTCCCCAAACACTCGCGCATGGTGATTTGGGTTCGTCGGCGTTTCTGTATCCCAGTGCAGGGCCTCACAGGCACACACAAACGCTCCACACGTGTTTCAATGTCCCAGCGCATTGACTTACAGGCGCACGTAGCCCGAGAAATACAGTATACAGTAATATGTAAACTAGTTGAACTCAGTCGCGGGTCTGATTGGAAGGTTCGGCGGGCCGGATGCGGCCCGCGGGCCGCCTATTGAGTACCGCTGACCTAGATGCATGAAATTTGGTGGGCTTATTGAACATGCCAAGACGCACAAAAAATCCTCTTAACAACATGGTGAAATCACAACAGGAAGTCGGCCATTTTGATTTGAACTTTTGACCTTTTTGAACTCCTCCTCCTAGGAATTTCACCCGATCTAGATGCAACTCTGATCAAAAGTTATTAAAAGAATGGGGCGGTGCGTGGCGCAGTGGGTAGAGCGGCCGCCCCATGTAGAGGCTACAGTCCTCGCCGCAGGCGTCCCCGGTTCGAATCCCGCGTCGGGCAGACCTTTCCTGCGTGTCATTCCCCCTCTCTCTGCCTCCCCATTTCCTGTCTATCTCTACTGTCATCACTATCAAATAAAGGCAAAAAGCCGAAAAATATACTTTAAAAGTTATTAAAAGAATGTCTGTAGGTCAAAGGGCGTGGCTTCTAGGACCTTGTGAATTTTGGCGACTTTTCGTTTCCTCGCCATTTCAATTCGAACAGCTCTAACGCCCACATACTTTATCCGATCAGCTTCAAACTTGCAGGACATGATGATGGCTCTGCCCTGAATGTCCCGCTATATTAATTTCCTACGTCACTCATAGCGCCCCCCGGTGGTAACAGGAAGTGGCCGTGTTTTCCTTTAACGTGTACTGATGGCACATAGTTGACCCCATCTACTTCATTCCACTTCTAAAACATGCAGAACAAGTTGCTGAAGCTACATCATGAATGCTGTGAAGCTACGAGTAATGGCGTCCGTGTGGCGACGCGGCGACTAACCTCCTTCGCCATGAAATTACGTTTGCCCTTTTGATGTCTTTAATGAACTCGTATCATCATGAAATTTTATACAGAGGTCCAGGGTGGAGACCTCTTAGATCTGATAGGGGTGTCGCTCATGTCGCCCCCTAGTGGAAACAGGAAGTGCCATTTTTTGCATTAACATTGTCCGATTTCCTCGGAACTTCACATGTGTGATGAGGGGCCGCCCCTGAAAGCACCCACCCACAATTGCTTAGCGCCACCTGGTGGATGAACGAAACATCACATTTTTTGCCTCCTTCCAGGTTTTTTCTCCCTTTCAACTTCACGGCACAGCCCCAACATGCCTCAGGCCCCGCGGTCGCATGGGTGAGCGAGGGCCCGTCATCGCCGCTTGCGGCTTTAATTTTATAAGTAATCCCAAAAAGAGTTATTGTAATTTAAATGTTTGTTTGTTTTTTTATCCAATATTAGCGGGCTATATTTCATATGGTATATATACTGCAAGGGTAGTATGGTAATGGTAGTAGTCTAGGGGTTAAGCACTTTGTTAAATTTTCAGTTTTACACCATGGGTTCGCCGGTTCACATCCCAGCCCAGGCACCCTCACAACAGATGGATACAAGAGATCCTGCACTGTGTTACTGTAAACTAGAGAAGATTTGATTCTCCCGTTGTGGTTCCTTAATAGACTTTAACAAAACTTGGCAACCTTTTATAGACCACATTGAATCACTCCATATTAATGAAGAATCTGAAGAACTTGATTGAGTGCAATTTGTCCCTCTCTGACTGCAAGATAGTGAACAAATACTGATGCAAATCGTGTTTTTTTCACATGTAACAAAATATAGTTTTCAAGGTGTAGTGCGGGAAACACGATCTGCCTTAAACACAGAGTATTTTTATTTTGAAAATAAACCAGATGTTTTATTTTGTGTCTGTGCACGACTTCCTGTCCAACACTAGCTGCTCTGTGCTGAATTGATATGCCGTGCTCCGGCATGTGGTGGGCTTTGGACTGCTGGAGCCGTGACATCGGCAGGCGGTGGAAACTGACTGGAATCAAAACAGTGTGCATGTCATTGCAACTCTGCCACTGGAAGTAGTTGAAACCTCACAATTTCACTGTCCAAGCGCGGCCAGAAATATAATATAATAAAAGGGAAAAAAAGCGAATGTCGATGCAGAATCGTGCACGGCCAAATCGCAATGCATCTTAGAATCGACCATTTTTCCCACCTCTATTGAACAGCGTAATAATCAGTGTTGGTGGCTAAATGTGTGTGTGATCAAACAGCTGTTTTCAGACTGTGTGTGCTGCTCAAACACGTCTGACTTCAGATCAGATGAAGCCACAAAGTGGCTCCTTAATGAAAGTCTCCAGCAGCTGGAGCTTCACTTCCTGTCTGAATCCATGTGCTCTGAGCTGAGCCTGCTTCTCTCTGCTCTACAGTTCCTCTGCTTCCTCTGGACTCTGACTTCAGGTCCAGTAAAAATGTGTGGACAGGTTTGATGGAGCTTAGTACTGGTCCTTTGTGAAAACTGCAGCTGGTTCCAGAAAGAAAACCAGCAAAGTGGTTGAGAAAGAAAGACAAAACAAGAGAAACAACATAGTCATCCCATATGTGTCTGGAGTATCAGAAAAACTCAGGAGGATCTTTAACAAACACCGTATCCCTGTGTATTTCAAACCCAGCAACACACTCAGACAGAGACTGGTACATCCCAAGGACAAAACACCACACACCCACAAAAGGGGTATCACACTGAAGTGACATCACATGGAGAAAACACACGATGAAGTCTTTCCTCCTCGTCTCCTCCTGCTCTGTATCATCACTACATAAAGAATCCAGCTCCTTCTTCTCTGTGCTCAGTGTTCATCCATACATACAAGCCTCCATGTGAACACAGTGATAAAACTGTGCCGTGTAGCCGTGTGTGTGAGAGCCATGTAATGTCCATGTGTGCATGCTGACAGAGAACGTGCTGCTCTGACCCCCCTCCTCCTTTCAGGGTGGAGCCTGCTGGAGTTCGATTCTTGACACCAGGTCCGAGGAAGTGTAAGTGTATTTTTACTTTGATTCATGGCAAGGCAAGGCAATTTTATTTGTATAGCCCGTTTTTACAAACAGTTTGTCTCAAAGGGCTTTACATGGCATCGTAACAACATCCTTTTAACAGGGAAAAATCTGAGAAACCTCAGGGTGAGTAACAGAGGAGGGATCTCTCAGCCAGGACAGACAGATGTGCAATAGATAATGTGGGAGACATAGAAATGTTAACAAGAGCTGATGAAGGAAGCTTCAGGCAGACTGGTTCATGGGAAGGGAGGGCAGGCCGGTTTAACAGCAGGGGTAGGAGGGATGACACAGAGTGCGAGACGCCCAGGCCAAACTACAAAGTGCAACAGATAATAATAATTAGCAAGTACAGCATTATCTGTATCTGTTAACCATATGAATTATCTGTATCTGTACTCAGAGTGGGCGGGGCCTAAACCGGAAGTGGGCAGGGTTTAACCCACGAGGGGGTGGGTCGGGTTGTCTTGAAATGGGCGAGGCTTTAACCGTTATGTTATTTTAAGTATGCAATTGATATGGGTTGATCAGAAATTGTTATATTTATTGCTGATTAGAAAACTATTTACAGGACAGCATCAGCATTGAGTTTCAGATCAATGGTTTTGATCACGATAGCGAACAAACTATTTACACAAGTTTTGCAACAATGAATACAATACATGTGGTTGCAATTATGAAGTAAAATGTAATGAACAAGAGTTTTCATACTCAACATAACTTTCTTTTTTTAACTTAATTTTTTTTTTAATGATCAGTGTGATTTTTGGGGGGAGTTCATTTTTTAAAATTTTATTTCCTACCAGATGTGTGTGTGTGAGTGAGTAAGAGAGAGACAGAGACAGCTGAGTGTCAGCTACTCTCTGTGTATCACTCATTCTGTATCACTGATCATGAAAGAGAGAGGGGAGGGGGGAGAGAGAGTGTGTGTAGCTTAATTTGTTATTTATACCACTACTATTTTTTTTATGAAATACAGCAAGAAAGTATCAAACACTAAAAAAAAAGTTTAAAAAAAACTGGTTAGAGCCAGCTGACAGTTTAAAAAAAATAAAAAACTCAGACGAACGGCGGAGGGGGGGAGAGGGAGAGCGTGTGTGCATGGGCGTGTCTAGGATTTTTTTCTTGGTGGGACCAGATAGGGTCACAATCTGCAGAGGGGTGGCATATTGTATTGACATATAAAAAAGGTTTATAACATTCTACGATAGTCCTTGACTTTAAGTGATGGTAATAATAACCAGTAGACTACAATATGAATAATATGACTGTTTATTTACACAAAATAATGCTAGATTGAACAATTGACTCTCACATGAAAGCCCATAGCCTAGCACTGCTGTTTTCAATGATCAGCGGGCACGTCCCAAGCGCTTACCGGCGGTCAGTCTCACAGTGTCACGGAGCACCGGTCCACACCGTGGACCCACACCCCACCGGTCATACAGCCTCAGCTCAGTCACTTAACCTCCTCATCGACTGTGTTTATTGGTGATAAACCATGTCAATAGAAACAGAGGGGGCACGTGCCCCCTCAGATTTGAGGGATATATATTTTTTTTTTTTACCATCTAGCTATGATCAGTGGTCATATTGAGTGAAATACAAATAATGTCATAGTCCATCTCAAAAAGACATCATTGCCTTTTTCCAAAAATCACAACTCCCCTCCTTTTTGATGGATGTGGTCTCTTCCGCCCTGACGGCACACGCCACCTTGCCTGCATCAGTCTGTGCTTGGGGGGGGGGGGGGGCTGTAGCCTACCTTCAATGGAAATGTGAGAGCGAGCAGTGTAACATTAAACTAGGGATTTCAAATGTTTAATCAAAGAGGAACTATGCAAGCCCACTGCTTTTCCGCTGTTTTGCTAGCAGTCCCTGGCCATGTGCATTTGTTTACAAGAAGCCTCCGAAAAATCAATACATGGAGAGGTGAAATACGTTTTTTGAAGTGCATCCACCTTATTGTTCCACATTGCTAGCCAAGATAATGTTTCTGAAATTCAGTTTACCAACTTTTTGGTCCCCAGCATTAGTGCCCAAAATAAGTGATTTGAGGGCATCCCCCCAAAAAATTTGTGCGCATATAGGACATTCACATTCACTGTGCCCCCTCCAATTTTTGGTTTGCATGACGCCCCTGTCTCGGACCCAACACAGCCAGACTCACCAGCATTAATTCTCAACCCGACCGTGGGCAAAAAAAAAAGAAAAGAAAGAGACCCAGCGCAACACTGGTTTTGAGACAGTAAAGCTAAAGCTCCAGTAAAGCTACAGTAAAGTAGCCCGGTAACTGAAGGCTCTACCTCCCAGTCTGTTTTTAGAGAGATTGGCAGCAGCAGCAGCAGCAGCCAATCTACCAAGAATGCTCGCAATCCTGAGTAATTTTGCCTGCAAATGTCACTATATTGTTGAAAAGTGTACATTTATATAACATCTGAGTAGATTCTGTGAAAATTGTGAATTTAAAGGGATAGTTAACCCAAAATTCAAATTTCACTCATTATCTACTCACCCTCATGTCGACTAAGGGTTGGGAGAATTTTCAGAGTCCTCCGTGCCTTATTGGAGTTACGGGGGGGGGGGGGTTCCGCGCAGCAGTATTTGTCCATATAATGGTTGTGAATGGGGCTCACTTTTCTTCATCCAAAAAGACACACCAAAAAACATCCAAATACCTCCATACTGCTCGTCTGTAATGTCCGTCTTGTGTTGAAGCCCCGACATGAGAATTTTTTTTTTTTTTTTAATTAAATAAGTCTATATTTTAAGCTTGTTTGTAGCAGAATCTCCCAGTGTCTCAGTTCACTGCTCTTCCTGTGTCAGTGCAAATCGGTGGAACAATTTCTCATGTCGGAGCTTCAATACAAGAGGGACATTACAGACGAGCAGTATGGAGGTATTTGGATGTTTTTTGGTGTGTCTTTTTGGACGAAGAAAAGTGAGCCCCATTCACAACCATTATATGGACAAATACTGCTGCGCGGACACCCCCCCCCCCCCCAAAAAAAGGACCTACAGTATGTTCCCCGTTTTTCCCAAAAAAGGCCCTATGTTCCCCGGTTTGTTCATCAACCGGCAGCAGCGGGGAACATAGGACCCTTTATTGAACCGCCACCTTACCGTGGTGGAGGGGTTTGAGCACCCGAATGATCCTAGGAGCTATGTTGTCCGGGGCTTAATGCCCCTGGTAGGGTCACCCAAGGCAAACAGGTCCTAGGTGACGGGTCAGACAAAGAGCGGTTCAAAGCCCCTTATGAAGAAGAAAACAGCAAGAAAGTGTATGTCGCCCGGACTGGCGTTACCGGGGCCCCACCCTGGAGCCAGGCCTGGGGTCGGGGCTCGCAGGCGAGCGTCTGGTGGCCGGGTCTTGGCCCACGGGACCCGGCCGGGCGCAGCCCGAAAGAGCGACGTGGGCCCGCCCTCCCGTAGGCCCACCACCCGCGGGAGGGTTCATAAGGGGCAGATGCCGTGTGATTTGGGTGGCAGCCGTGGGCGGGGGCCCCGGCGACCCAATCCCCGGACGACGACTCTGGCTTTAGGGACATGGAATGTCACCTCGCAATGCGGTTTTCGCCCTGGCCGTGGAACGCTGGACCAGCTCTACACCCTCCGCAGGGTGCTCGAGGGCGCATGGGAGTTTGCCCAACCAGTCCACATGTGTTTTGTGGACTTGGAGAAGGCTTTTGGCCGTGTCCCACATGGCATCCTGTGGGAGGTGCTCCGAGAGTATGGGGTCGGAGGCCCTCTGCTGAGGGCTGTACGGTCCCTGTATGACCGGAGCAGGAGCTTGGTTCGCATTGCCGGCAGTAAGTCAGACCTGTTCCCGGTGCGTGTTGGACTCCGGCAGGGCTGCCCTTTGTCACCGCTTCTGTTCATTATTTTTATGGACAGAATTTCTAGGCGCAGCCAAGTGCCGGAGGGGGTACGGTTCGGGAGCCACTTGATTTCATCTCTGCTTTTTGCAGATGATGTGGTCTTGTTGGCTCCCTCGAGCCAGGACCTTCAGCATGCACTGGGGTGGTTTGCAGCCGAGTGTGAAGCAGCTGGGATGAGAATCAGCACCTCTAAGTCCGAGGCCATGGTTCTCGACCGGAAAAAGGTGGCTTGCACCCTCCAGGTCGGGGGAGAGTTCCTGCCTCAGGTGGAGGAGTTTAAGTATCTTGGGGTCGAGATCGACAGGCGGATCGGTGCGCCGGCCGCAGTAATGCGGTCATTGTATCGGTCCGTCGTGGTGAAGAAGGAGCTGAGCCGAAAGGCAAAGCTCTCGATTTACCGGTCGATCTACGTTCCCACCCTCACCTATGGTCATGAACTCTGGGTCATGACCGAAAGAACTGGATCCAAGCTGGATCCAACTGGATACAAGCAGCCGAAATGAGTTTCCTCCGCAGGGTGGCGGGGCGCTCCCTTAGAGATAGGGTGAGGAGCTCTGTCACCCGGGAGGAGCTCGGAGTAGAGCCGCTGCTCCTCCACATCGAGAGGAGCCAGCTGAGGTGGCTCGGGCACCTGTATAGGATGCCCCCTGGACGCCTCACTCGTGAGGTGTTCTGGGCATGTCCCACCGGGAGGAGGCCCCGAGGAAGACCCAGGACACGCTGGAGTGACTACGTCACTCGGCTGGCCTGGGAACGCCTTGGGGTCCCCCCGGAAGAGCTGGAGGAAGTGTCCGGGGAGAGGGAAGTCTGGGGATCCCTGCTCCGACTGCTGCCCCCGCGACCCGACTCCGGATAATGCGGTGGACAATGGATGGATGGATGGATGGATGTTTTTTGTCATGCATTGCTGACCTGGGCATTGTTTCTCAATAAATTAGAAAACCTTTTCTATCATTCCCCTTTTCCGTGCATGGTTGAAGGAGATTGGCTCGCATCCACGCTCCACTCCCTCCTGTGCCGAAATGTCACCTTTAGTCACATAAACCAGTATGGGTGTGTGGACACAACCACCTATATTGTTGACAGCACCTCATCACCGCTGGTGTTTAAAAGGCTCCGTTCTTTCTGCAGTCAGGTTAAAGCGCGCATCCGCCGTGTTGGTAAACAAATAATCCCTCTAGGCTATATCAACGTATGTGTCGGAGGCAACCATGCTTCGGCACGCTTGGATTCGAGGTGGTGTGAGTGCAGGCCAGCGCGGGACGGGGGGGGACCCATATTCAGTCTATGTGTAATTTTAATTTCCACCGGGTCCATCAGCCGTGGTCACCGCAGCTGATCGCTGCCACTCGGGCATTTCAAAAGGCACACTGCGCAGTGCCAGCAGCTTCTCTCTGCAGCGCTGAACCCGGTGGAAATCCCTTTGTCGCCATCACAAATTGTGAACCTTAATATTGCCATCTTTAACTGACACAAAATCAAAATAGTGACTGTATTTCCAGCTAGAAACACGCATCTTTCTCCTCCTTTCATTGCTGTTTACGTTTTTGTTGCTGGCTGCTTGACACGTGAGTTGTCCTCATGCTGTAAACGTGACTTGTCGCGGACAGGCGTCACTCCCCGAGATGCAAGAAGAATCTTTTTATTAAGGAAAATTACAAAAAATAGTAATGTACTGTGACTTGGATAAATAACTTTAATCTGATTACTGGTTTGGCGATAGTAACGCATTACTCGTTACTGGAAGGGCAGAGGATGTTGTTGTGATGACATGTAAAGCCCTTTGAGACAAACTGTTTGTAAAAACGGGCTATACAAATAAAATTGCCTTGCCTTGCCTGGAAAAAGTGGTCATATTAGAGTAACCGGCATCACTGGTGGAGAGAAGCTAAAGATGTCTTCTCTCTTCCTAACTCCTGTCAAAACCCTCGCTGCAGCATTCTGGACCAGCTGGAGACTCTTTACAGAGTTTTTCAGACATCCTGACAGGAGAGAGTTGCAGTAGTCTAGCCTAGAAGTGATAAATGCATGCACCAGTTTCTCAGCATCACTCTGGGAGAGGATATTCCTAATCTTAGTGATACTGCGCAGATGGAAGAAGGCGGTCGTAGTCACATGTTTTATGTGGGAGCTAAAGGAAAGGTCCTGGTCAAAAATGACTCCAAGTTTCCTTGCAGTTAGGTTAGGTTAGGTTAGGTTAGGTTAGTTTATTGGTCTCCACCAGGGAGAAATTTGTCGTGGAGACAGGGAACATGTTGCATACATAAAAACACATACAGTACAAAAAGAACATCAAGTTAAAAGACTGGTGGAGTAAACAGACCACTGGACAATCCTGCACATGCAGCAAGCCGACGTGAACGTCATTCACATGCATCCACACCGCTACTCTAACTGTAATCATAAATATACATTCATATCAGCATCACATAACCTCAAACATACATTAATCCATTCACTCACATACAGTATGTCCATAGTTTGACTAATAATACATTCATTTCCATATACAGTTGTACTCGGGGTCAGGGTGATGCCATCTAGAGTAGTGATCTTATTAGAGAAAGTGTCCCTGAGGTGTCATGGAAACAAAGCAGCACATTCAACCATCTTCACACTGTCACATAACTGACCCCATGAGTCTTCATCAAACTGTCAATAACTGATGACATGATCAATAACTGCAGCTGTTTCTTGTTCTCTCCATCAGATTCCTGTCGACTCACAATCGACACAAACACAGTGAACAGGAAGATCAAACTGTCTGACAACAGGAAGGCAACATGTATGGAGGAGGATCAGTCATATCCTGATCATCCAGACAGATTTGACTACTGGCCTCAGCTGCTGTGTTCAACTGGTCTGACTGGTCGCTGTTACTGGGAGGTCAAGTGGAGAGGAAGGGTTGATATATCAGTGAGTTACAGAGGAATCAGCAGGAAAGGTGGCAGTGATTATTGTGGGTTTGGACTGAACGATCAGTCCTGGAGTCTGATCTGCTCTGGTGGTGGTTACAGTGTCTGTCACAATAACAGACAGACACGTATCACCTCCTCCTCTTCCACCTCCTCTGTCTCTAACAGAGTAGCAGTGTATGTGGACTGTCCTGCTGGCTCTTTGTCCTTCTACAGAGTCTCCTCTGACTCACTGATCCACCTCTACACCTTCAACACCACCTTCACTCAACCTCTGTATCCTGGGATTAGACTATGGTTGTCTGGCTCCTCAGTGAGTCTGTGTTGAGTCAATCAGAGTCTCCTCCTGTCACAGAAACATTCTCACAGTTTTTTTTAAGTAGCTTATATTTTGGGGGATTTTTTATTGCCTTATTTATCGATAGCACAGTTGACAGTGAGACAGGAAATGGGGAGGTAGAGAGGGGGAATGACTGTAGCCTCGACATGGGGCAGCAGCTCTACCAAGTGAGCTAAACACCACCCCTGAAACCTTCTCACTGTTGAACAGATAGTTCAGTCTCTACATGTCTGTCTCTGTCTCTCACTCACGTTTTCACATTCATGGATTAAAGGATAATTACTGTTTTTTATTTCTAGCATAAAATACGATCATTTACTCACCCAGATAACTTTGGTGTCAATACAAGTCGTTCCGACGAAATTAGATCCAGCCAAGAGCCGCGTACATCCATATAATGCGAGTCTACAGGGCAGCAGAATGCAGCCTCTAAATAACACATTATCTGCCGCAAAACTCGTTAATTTCACCAATATTTAGTTCTGATAGGCTAGTGCTATTCCCCTCTGAGTCCGGGGTTAGCTGTTATCAACATCCGGGGTCTGTAGGTTGACCTACTGACCTCTGACCTGGATGATGTCATCTCTGAGCGCTGCCCGGCTTGTTGCTACCACTAATGCTACGGTTCGTTTCTGCGTGTTTCTGACTTGTCAGAACAAAATGAGCAGCTGGATGAAGTTCAGCTTCCACAGGCTTCCTCTCCGGCTAGTTGAGATAAAAATGGACCCGAATGCTAAAGGGGAATGATTATTATCAGAATGAGCCACGCGGCGCTCAGAGATGACATCATCCAGATCAGAGGTCAGTAGGTCAACCTACAGACCCCGGATGTTGATAACAGCTAACCCCGGACTCAGAGGGGAATAGCACTAGCCTATCATAACTAAATATTGGTGAAATTAACGAGTTTCGCGGCAGATAATGTGTTATTTTGCGTTACATTGCGGTGCCCCATGTTCTCGCATTATACGGATATACACGGCTCTCGGCTGGATCTAATTTCGTCGGAACGACTCATAATGACACCAAAGTTATCTGGGTGAGTAAATGATCATATTTTATGCTAGAAATAAGGTCCAGATTGAAAAAAAATGGTAATTCTCCTTTAAATCAGTAGATTCTCTTCTCAGCGATTCTTGTAAACTTCTTCCTATAAAGATGTAAGCGTTGATTTTTTTTTTTTTTTTTAAGTATATTTTTTGGCGTTTTTGCCTTTATTTGATAGCACATAGTAGAAATAGACAGGAAAGGGGGAGGCAGAGAGAGGGGGATGACATGCAGGAAAGGTCTGCCAGACGCCGGATTCGAACTGGGGACGCCTGCGTTGAGGACTGTAGCCTCTACATGGGGCAGCCGCCTTAACCACTGATCAACCAAGCATTGATTATTACAGGACAAAAACCATGGTGGCTTTTACTCAGCTGCTGATGAAGGACGATCACCAAGATATAAGTCTCTGAGCTGCCGGCATCACTGAGGACAAAAACACATTTTAAACAAATTCACTGTTCATGTTCAACTTTACAGGCTGTTGTGAGCTGATTACAGGTAAACAGACACAACAAGAAACACAACTGGAAACAAAATGTTGTGTAGACGCTGAATAGAATGAATTACATGTGATTTGTTTCTCTTTGTGTTTTTACTGAATCAAATAAAACAATGTGAATCAGTTTCATATGTGATGTGCATTTCCTGCTGATGTAGAGCAGCACAAAAACCATCAGCTACTAATCCTACCACCCAATGATTTTTCTGTTACGCTAAATTCATTATTAACCCTGGTGCTGCCTGTCACAACCTGGCTTATAAACTGTGACAAAGGAACAACGGACTGCTAAAGTGCCAATAAGATGGCACACTGGCGCACACACACACACACACACACACACACACACACACACACACACACACACAACCGCTACCTTTCACAGATCCAGGTGTTGAGTCAGGATCCTCCTGACCCTCTTCCCTTCTGCTGAGCTGCAGTCATGTGTGAAGTTAGCCAAGGTGTCAGGCTGGTTATCCCTCTCATACTGAATCACCTCCAAAACGCTTTACTCATCCAAGGGCTGATTTGAGGCCTCACAGTAATTATGAAGGACGAAGCAGGCATATATAACGAAAGGGAGATCATCTGAATTTATGTCCATTGCTCTCTTCAGTGCACCCCAGTGTGCTTTCAATCTTCCGAAAGCACATTCTAAAGGAAAATGCAGTCAGGATTACTAGGCACTTGCATAACTGTGACTAATATAATTTTACTAGTCAACTCTAAAGGTAGGCTTCTTTAAAATTAAAATGTGCAGCTTTCTTCAACCTATGGGCATTAGTACCTATGTAGTTGTCAAAGTGCATGTTTTATAAATTAATATAAATAAACATATCAATCAATTACCATTCTTGCCTGACACAAGGACAGTCCAAATTACTGCTCCTGGCAAGTGCTGCCTCCATTAGCATACTCCTTCATCAAGTAAGGAGACAAAGGGTAGGCTGGGTCACCAAGGAGAAAGACCGGTATGGGATCCTCATGGTCCAGGATCTTCTTGGAGTAGCGTGGGATGACCCCGTCCTTTAGATATGACGCCACTGTTGAATTGGCCCATATACGAGCATCATGTGCTCTACCAGGCCACTTCATGGTCACATCGATAAAGGAGAACTTGTAGTCGCAGACAGCTTGGATGTTCAGAGAATATCACTTCATCCTGGTCAAAACCAAAAAGACAAATTGAGACACACACACAAACAGGAAAAACAATCTGCATTCAGTTGTGGACAGTAAATGAGTACATTTACTTAAGTACTTTACAATTGAGATATACGTATGTATTTTATTTGAATATTTATATTATCTGCAACTTCATAATACCACTCCACTACAGCAGGGAAACATTCTAGTTTTTTACTGTACTACTACAATAATGTGACAGTACTAGTTACTTTACACATAACTGTTTGTGTCTCTTTGTTTGTTGTCATGTCTTTTTGTGGTATGTTGTATACCTTTTTGTATCAGTTAGTGATCTTTTGTGTCTCTTTTTGTGCCCATTCTTTTTCTCTTTATGTTTTTTGTGCTCATTTTAGTGTGTCTTTGCATTAACCAGCAGATAAATTATATAAAGTAGTCCAATCACCCTCAGCAACCTCAACATTTAAGTGATGAACACATTAATGCATCAATAGTAATAATCCAATTATCATTATTCTGCATAATGAGTATGTTTATCTTTGGTACGTTAAGTATTTAGATGCTGATACGTTTATACTTTTACTTAAGTACAAATGTAGGTGCTTGACTTTTACTTGTAATAGATGATTTCTACTTCGTGGCACTGGTACTTTAACTTAAATACAAGGTCTGAGTACTTCTTCCACCTCTGTCAGCATCACACATTTCCCAGCCCAGTAATCACGTATGCCTACATGGCAACTTTTTTGTCCACAATGATAGGCTACACAATTGTAACTACAGTAATATACAGTGAAATCCTACCTGTTAAGGTAATCATTGGCGTTTGACACTGGCTGCTGGATGTTAATGTGCGTGCCGTCCACCACACCGATACATTGAGGGATGACATGAGCTCCTTCAAAGCCTGCAGTCAGTTCTTTCACCTGTTGCTCCGTTTTCTGCAACTTACAGTAATATGTTGAGGCCTGAAGTGCTCAGTGATCGCCCGACATACTTGTCGAACTATTTTTGATACAGACTGCCTTGACAACCCAAATGTGTTCCCTGTCTTTCTCATCCTTCCCTCATCTGCCAGGTAGTAAAGAGTCAATCAATCAATCAATCAATCAATCAATCAATTTGTTTATTTCGGGCATGTCAATTTAAATCATCATCATCACACTTCATCTTCGTTCAAATAATACAATACACATGGCCGAAAGGGAAAGAGGGAGAAGCAAAAGCTTATCTAGTCCCGCCCCCATTACCCGCAGAATAAGAATATTTGTCATAATCTTTTTGTTTTTTCTTCTTTTCTTTTTTTTTTTTTTTTACATTTTGATATAACATTCTTATATGACATTTTGACATAACATGTTACGGCAGTAGATAGTATACAGATCATATCATAATTTTTTCCTTTGTTTTTTTTTTTTTACATTTTGATATAACATACTTTTACTTATGACATTTGACATGACATGTTGGCAGCAGGCAGTATACAGAGCTGAAGTTTAGCTCTAGACAGTACATACAGATTACGTGTGTGGTTGCACATGTGTCCATATTTGTCCGTCATGAGTGAACAACAGTCTCATCTTGTAGCCTGGCATGTCACAAAGTCACAGAATGGTCCAATCGACAGAGAGCAAAGTCCAGTGTGCTTATTATTTGTTGGGATGGTGTGGAGTAAGAGCCCTTTTTTGCCTTTTTCTTTTATTCATCCATCTCCTCTGCAGCCTTTGCCGCGCTTAACTTCGCCATGTCCTCCCGAGTTTTGGCCATGTCAGCTCGCAATATTGACACGAATTCACGAACTGCTGTGATGTCAGATCGCATCCCGACCACAGCACTTCGAGTAGTGGCGTTGTCCGCCCTCGCATTGCTCTGCTCAGAGGCGATCTTCCTCATTTTCACAAAGATCATGGTTTTCTCTCTTGCAAAGGTGCTACCACAGAATATTACAAATATCTTAACAAACAAAGGAAAACCTATGGAGCGGGTCTTGAACTATAAGTATCTGGGGCCTCATTTATCAAAGAGCGTGTAAAAGTCCTCTTAAATTTTCAGTACGACGGAAAGGCAAAATGTGCGTACGACCAAAAAATATACACTCTTTTCAGATCTATCAAACTCTGCGTACACACGGCTGCACGGTATTTCCCTTGATAGATCACACCGGACCTGAGAAAAGCGTGGATGAGAACACGCCTCATACCCAGCCCCCTAAACGGCCCCACGCAACCATATGTGGTCAATGCAAATCAGTTACGTGCAAATTAAGTAGCCATGTGCACTCTGGAAACGTGTGGAATGACGTCAGTGGAAGACGGTGAAGACAACAGACGGACGGAGAGTGGAGAAAGAAGCGGAATTTCTCTGAAAGCGAGATACACGGTAACACGGCAATATCAGTCAGAAACATCATCTTGCATTGAAAGGCTACAATAACAACAAAAAACTCCCAAATCTAAATGAAACAGAACAGAAAGAAGAAGAATCATATTTATTCTGCCCCTTATTTTAGATTATGTCATAATAATTTAAAGCAGGGTTTCCACTGCCAGTCAGTACTTTGCACCCCTTTCCACTAACCCCCAACTTCCGTTCACTGGAAGACTTTGATTTTCATTTGTGCATTGCTATATATTAAAAAAAAAACAAAAAAAACATTGAAGTCCACCAGTCTGTGACTTTTCCTAAAATGATGTTGGGCAGCACCCATTTTTGTTAAATACAATAAATATTATTCACACAAAAAATATCGATCATGTTTTCTCATTTGCTTTGATTTGCTCCGACATTATTGGGCTTGCTGCTTGCTTGTGTGTGTCCAGTCTGGCTACGTAACACACGCACGTCGCAGAAATTATTTTCCAGACTGGACAGACGGGTTGTGGAAGAGGTGTAGCCTACATGCAGGGAAAATATCAATATGATATCAAAAGAAAACGAAATTCGTTTTATAAAGCCAGTATTTAGGAGCAAACTAGTGTAAATGCACAGGGGAAAAATCTGAGTCGCTGTGCTTTTCATGTAAAGTGCCGACGTCAACACGTGTGCGGTGGTGGTGGTGGTGGTGGGGGGGGGGGGGTCATGATCACCACCACTTGCTACTTCAAACAGTGCCCCGCTCCTCTCTCCCTCGCACACTGCAGTTCTCTGACTCTGCAGCGGCGTCGCCAATTCCTCTTGTTCTTCAAAAAGCGTGTAAATGCCGGTACGCCATGGTCGGACTGGTCGTAAATTTCGGCACTTTCTCCCGACAGGTTTTGGTTTGATAGATCCCAAATTAGGCGGAGAAAAGTGCGTACGCACAAAACGGGGGAAAGAGCGTGTAAAAAAACGTGTATCCACAATGATAAATGAGGCCCCCTGGGCTTTACCTTAGACCAGGAGCTCTCATTTAAAGCCCACTTAAACAAGCTGGGGCCTCATTTATCATTGTGGATACACCTTTTTTTACGCCATTTCCCCCTCGTTTTGTGCGTACGCACTTTTCTCCGCCAAATTTGGGATCTATCAAGCCAAAACCTGAAGGGGAAAAGTGCGGACATTTACACTCATTTTGACCCTGGCGTACGCCTTTTTTGAGGAACAGGAGGAATTGGCGACACCGTTGCTGAGTCAGAGAACTGCAGTGTGAGAGGGAGAGAGGAGCGGAGTACATTTAGAAGAGCACAGTAGGATTTTATGAAGTAATTGTGGTAGTGGTGGACCGTTGATGCTGGCAATCCAACCCGCTCTATAATAACACTAGGCTCTATGTTAATTGATAAACAGAGCGGATTGTGGATTTTGCTTTTTTGATTAGGCTATGTGTGACGTCCGACAAGGATCAAACTCGCCAAGTTTAAAAACACATCGGCAGCAGCGCACACTGATCTGCAGCCTAGACTGTTATTATTCTGTCACCTGAGTTAACGAGGTGCACGTGTGTTTGGAGCTGACGAGAGGAGAGAATAAAGAGTGAGACAACGCGGCTCTGAGGAGGAACTGTGAAGGACTCAGCTGTAGCCTAATGGAAAATGACCTGAACCGAGTCCAGTAGAGCTGTAACTGTGTAGAAAGGCGTGCAAAGTAATGGTAACTATCGTCCTGCTTCCTACATTGTTTTAACATCTAGATAAAAAGAAAAAAAAAAAAAAAAAAAGATTTTCTGGGATAAAGGGGCAGATTACATAAGATTCTTCTTCTTTCTGCTCCCTTTTGTTGAGATTTGGGAGGTTTTTGTTTTTATTGTAGCTTATTAAAATGCAAGATCATTTTTCTGACTGATTTATTGCCCGTGTATCTGCTTTCGGAGAAGCGGAGAAGTTCCGCTTCTTTCCCCGTCCTCCGCCCATTGTCTCCGTTGTCACTTTGTTGTCATAAGTTGCTGCGCCTGGCTAGCACATGGCTAATTAAATATGCACGTGCTGACCATATATAGTTGTATATAGGCGTTCCGGGGGTGGAGTAAGAGGTGTGTTCACTTGTGCACCATTCTTGAGTCCTGTGTGATTAATTGCGGAGAGTTGTGCGTACGCACAGTTTGATTGATCTGAAAAAGGTGTAAATATTTAGGGTGTACGCCATTTTCGTCTTTTCGCCGTACGCAAATATTTAGTAGCAGTTTTACACCCTCTTTGATAAATGAGGCCCCTGGTCACTAATCTTAGGGTGAAACTTGGGTTTTTGTTCAGAAATAGAACCTGTTTCTCCCTCAAGGTTAGAAGAAAATTAGTGACAACAACCTTCTTGCCTATTCTTGACTACGGTGATGTACTTTATTTGAACGTGTCATCTAAATGTCTCCAGCCTCTAGACACTGTTTTTCATACGGCATTGAGATTTGTCACAGGGTGTAGTCGTCTCACCCATCATTGTGAGTTGTACTCAAAATCAAATCTGCCCCCCCTTAGTGCACGCAGATATGTACATTGGTTGACCTTAATTTATAAGGCTCTTTTAGGCTTGATGCCTTCGTATTTGTGCATATTACTGCAAGAAACAAGCAGTAGTTATGTTTTGCGCTCTTGTTCAACCCTTGTTTTATCTGTTCCCCGGGTAAGGACTGAATTTGGGAAAAGAGCATTCAGCTCCGCCGCCCCTTCGGCATGGAACACTTTACAGAAAGAGCTGAAACTCGCTAAACTAATCCCACTTGGAGCCTTTCGCTCTATTTTGAAAGATAGGCAGCAGAAATTCACCCAGCAGTGCCTGTGCTTCAAATCTTAAATTATTTATTTTGTTGTTCCAATTGTTGTATCTGAAATTGTAAAACTCTGTATATTTTCTAATTGTTATTCTTTGCATTTCTGTGTTGACATGTATTGCTGCTGTACCGCGTGCTGCTGACCGTTTTTGGCCAGGTCACCCTTGCGAAAGAGATCCTGATCTCAATGGGCTTTTATCTGGTTAAATAAAGGTTAAATTAAATTAAAAATTGTCCGATATTGCATGAAAATACCGCATCCCAGGGTGAACATCCCAATTGTCATGAACGTGAATATGTACACGTCCTCGACATCCTCCACATCCAGTGCGGCAAGGCAGAGGACTCTCCACTTTTCCCATCCATCCAAGATGTAGCCGGAGATGAAGGTTCCGTCCGGGCATCTGGGTTCTCCTGAGCCTGCACGCCTGGTTGAGAACACTCTGTCAATGGCATTCAGTGACCAGCTCAGCAAATCCATCGTGGACCAGTTGATTGAACTCAGCTTATCGATTTACAGGGCTCAGTTGAATTCTTCAGTACACTGATCTCTCACAGTAATGTCACAGCATGCATTAGCACCCCAATTTATCTCCACCTTGTTGATAGACATTATAACAACATCCTGCACAAACAGCCTGGCATAGACCTTTGACATACAATTTTCTCTGGTTAAACGTATTGTTTGGGTACAAAATGTTTTTTGTTATGCTCCCATGCCGTCTCAGCACAGTGTCTGTTGACTCGTGTCTCTGACCTTTATCAGCCCTCCTGTGTTATTCTGTACCGGTTAATAGTTGAGTTGACATACTTTCTCTTGAAGACATTCAGTGTCTCTGAGTTTTTAACTTCATCTTCTAATGCATTCCACTGTTTGACACCTGTGATCGACAAGCAAAAGGATTTTAACGTAGTCCGAACCTTTCTTTGTCTGAGAATCTTGTTCCCTCTAAGATTGTGTTTCCCCTCTCTTTCTAGGAAAAGTAATTGCAGATTCATTGGGAGGCTTTTATTCGCGGCCTTGTACATCATTTGTATTGTGCGGTAATCTATCAAGTCATATAGTTTGAGTATTCTTGAATCCACGAATAATTGATCTGTGTGTGCCCTATAGTTGGCATAATGCAAGATTCTCAGAGCTCTTTTTTGGAGTATTAACAAGGGATGAGTGGAGCCTTTATATGTGTGACCCCACACCTCTGCACAGTATTGCAGGTGTGGAGCGACTAGTGCCCAATACAGCAGGTGAAGTGCTTTTTGATTTATTATTTTTTGTGCTTTCCAGAGTATGGACACACTCCTGGCTAACTTGCTTTTTAGGTGTCTTATGTGTGGTTTCCAACTTAACATGTCATCAATAATTACTCCCAGTACTTTGTTCTCACTGACCCTTTCAATATTCACTCCATTTACTTGGACGTTAATGCTCTTATTACAACCTTTTTTCCCATATAGCATGTATTTAGTTTTCCCTAGATTTAGTGATAATTTGTTTATATTGAACCACACATGAAGCTAAGCCATTTCCTGGTTTACTGTTTCCACAAGTTGGCTCAAGTCACCCCCAGAACAGAAGATATTAGTATCATCCACGAATAATATTAATTTCAGAATATTGGACACATTGCATATATCATTTAGCTATGTATAGTATGAATAGCTTCGGACCCAGAACTGACCTCCTTTCATATTTCATGGCACAGACTTTATTTGATCATTTTTTACAGTTTTGTCTGTATTTTTTAAGAGTAAAATAAACTGGCAGCTGCAGTTGCCAGTTTATAGAGAGCCTAAGCGGAAGCAGGAAGTAACAGCGCCATGGGACCTCAACTCTGAAAAACTCGCCATTCAAATGAATGAGACTGAAAATTTTATTTCGTGATCCGATTGAATTGCGCCATGAGAAAAAAATATGTCCTCTACCTGTTTAAAACATCACGTTTCATGCCGAGAAATCAGCCGTTTATCATAAAACGGCAACAGAAGAATGTATTTTGTGTAAAGACCGCTCTACGGACTACAGATCTGTGTCCCACAGAAAATACGTCACCAACTGACACGGGAAAGGGCGGCATATGGTCGCCATGGTGACGTCACCTACGCGACTTGTAGTCTTTCTGCTTACAGATTCTTCTGAATTTTATTCTACAATAGCTTTACAACAAACGGCTGATTTCTCGGGATGAAACGTGATGTTTTAAACAGGTAGAGGACATATTTCTTTCTCATGGCACAATTCAAACGGATCACAAAATAAAATTTTCAGTCCCGTTCATTTGAATGGCGAGTTTTTCAGAGTTGAGGTCCCATGGTGACCGTTAATTCCTGCTTCCGCTTAGGCTCTCTATAGGCTACAGACAAAACCTGTATTTATGTAACTTATTTTATATAGTATTTTAATGTAAATTTTGCGGGAAAAAAAACAAAAAAAACATGGTGTTTTTCAATGGTAAGATCAAAGATGACTCCCACACACTGTCGTAACTTGCATAGTAATTTTAATGAAAGCACAACATTTCAGGTTATTAATAACTTGACAAAGGTCCAAGGGACCAAAACGTTGTGCTTTCATTAAAATGACTATGTACGAAAGTTAAGAGACAGGGAGCCTTCTTTGATTTTATTGTTTGACTGCACTGGTCCTCTTCTCCTACGCACTTATCTGCCTTTGTAGGTGGCATGAGTTTTTTGTGGTTTTTCAATGGTAAAAATGGTTATTCTTACAGTAAAATGTGAAATCAAACACCAATCATTACCGTAGAATCAACAATACTAATGGGCAAGGCAAGACAAGTTTATTTGTATAGGCTGTTCACAAACAGTTTGTCTCAAAGGGCTTTACATTTTATTAAATTTTTTTATAGAGAAAAAAAAAAGCTTATGACCTCCCGTTTGTAAAAAACAACAACAGCGGTGGTCTTCAAAGTAAGAAGATAATACAGAAATTCATAACATAAACAATAGAAAAGAAAAAAAGACAAATTAACATGGAAAAATGAAAGATACTGAATTAATGATAGAAAAAAGAAAAAAAATTACATTAAAAAAATGAAAGGTACAAATTGACAGATCCAGGACTAGTCCACACGAACACGGGTATTTTTGAAACCTAACTTTTATGGTCCCCGGGTAAAAAAAAAATTCCCTTCCACACCACCGGTTTGATAAAAAATATCTCTGTCCATATGAAACCGCAAAATCCACCTTAAACAATGTCATGCACATGCTGTAGGTGCACTCCATTTTAGCCAATCACAAGGCTGGAAAAATTCATACCGGAAAAACAACAATGGCGATCTGAGGCCGGGCAGATTCCTTTGTGTCCACTGTCACTCATTTATTTATTCAATTTAATTTAAAATCAGCGAAATTGGCTAGGTCCTCCAGCAACTCTGTCAGCTGGTCACGTCTAGAGCTCCACAAGTCTCCATGGATACAACTTACTGTTTACCCTCGCACAGTGTGACAATGTCGACAAGAAATTGCAGTTTTCCGGGGCGGCAAGTGGTGCAGTAGGCAAGCAGGTGCCCCAGGTGTTGAGGCCTCGTGAAGGTAGCCCTGGTTCGAATCCCGCGTCGGACAGCCCTTTCCCGCATGTCATTCCTCCTCTCTGCCTCCCCATTTCCTGTCTTCCTGTCTTGACTTTACTATCAAATGAAGGCATGAAAAAGCCCAAAAAATTTACAAAAAAAGAAGAAATTGTGGTTTTCCTCGGTTTTCCTGTCGACACATGACTGCTGAAATCGGACATTTTGAAAATGTTAACCCTGGACTTCGGTTACAAAAAACTCAAACCGTGCAGAGAAGCACATGGTTTCAAAAATACCTGCGGTGCGTTCGTATGGACGGGCCCCCAGAAGTGTTACAAATCTTAACTAAAGAGTGATTTTTTCACTTGTTTTTTTAACAAAGCCAGTGTGGATATTGATTTTAGTGATGCGGGTAGATTGTTCCATAGGGATGGTCCTCTGTATTTTAAAATGTGTTGATTGAAGTCCGACAAAAGGGAAGGTAGAAGTCCTATGAGTGTCTTGTCTGATATGAATGGATGTCTGAGGAAAACTTTTTTTTTAAATCTGGAAACTGAATGGCAAATCATGAGACAAGTATACATAGCCAACTTATACATAAACACACAGGTTTGGTAGATGTTCACATTGAAAACTGATAACAAATTCAATTTTCTAAAAAGAAGAACTTAAGATTCTCAAAACCTGGCATCATAACAACATCCTCTGTCCTTAGACCCTCACATCGACTGAGGAAAAATTCCATAGAAAACCCTTTTAACAGGGAAAACCAGGAGAAACCTCAGGGTGAGCAACAGAGGAGGGATCCCTCACCTAGGACGGACAGACGGGACATAGATGTTGTTACAGACAAGAAAACAGTTTATAACAGAGAATGTGGGAAACATGGAAATGTTAACAAGAGCTGATGGAGGGAGGGAGAGCAGGCCAGCTTAAAGGTACAGTATGTAAGAAATCTAAAGCAACTGGCCGTAAAATCCTCTTAGCCGTTTTCCCACTAACATTAGCGGGTCGACGCAGGTTTTTTAAACGTGGGTCGACCCGCTAACAATCGGCATTTGGCCCCTTTCCCATTGACCAAAATAAGCCGAGTCTGACCCTCCCGCTAGGGGATCAGACAGAGCAACCATGTTGCCCCGCTCTCATCCGCGGTGCGAGTCATGCCACAGCCACCTGCCGTGGAGTGTCCGTCCGCCGAGGCAGACGAGGCATCTGGCCGACCTGCGGAGCACCAGGACCGCGGAGGACAGCAAGTCTGCCGCGGCCGTATTATTATATATTATGACGGACGTCTGCAACACAACACGTCAACAGACTGTTGCTTCTTTTCTTTTTTTCAATAGTTTTGGTCGGTGTTCTTTGATCTTTAGATCCCAGTCTCGGATGAGAGCAGAGCGGAGCAGAGCTTTGTTTTGGTACGTGATGTGAGACGCGACCGGCGCGATGACGTAGCGTCACGTAACGCTCAGCGTCATCATGTAGAAAAGACGCGGGTCTGGCGTTCCCACTGCAAGCCGATCAGAGCCGAGCCGATTGAAGGCGATTTTAACCCGCGTCACTTGCCGAGTCGCGGCTCGGTGCGCCTTTCCCACTGCCACCAAAAGCCGATTGTTAGCGGGTTTAAACGGGTTTTTTGGCCAGTGGGAAAGGGGTATAAGTCACAGAGACTCAGGAATAATGTTCATATAACATGATGAACTCACCAACAACAATAGTACAGCCAGAGTATTCGCATTAAAAATCTTTTTTTGCAGACTGCAAATAATGTTTATGTTTTGAATTTACGTGTTGGCATGTTGCGCCACCTAGCGCTCTCTCCCAGTCACGGCGGCGTCAGTGGTGTTTCAGCCTCCGGTCGCTTCCACTGAGCTGCCGCTACGGCTGGGAGAAAAAACCAGATCGCTGTGTTTTGAATTTGACTGCAGTAACCGTTTTGTCCACATTCTTACATATTGCACCTTTAACTCATTGAGTGCCAAAGACGTATATATTCCAGTTTTCTGGATGCAAAAAATGCATTTTTCTCAGCTTTCTAGAAAAAAAAGTGGTCTTTTTGGTGCAACCAGGGTCTATTCAACTTAAGATAAATCAAGAATGGAACAACGTACAAACGTTTTTTTCCCCTAATTAAATAGAGAGTGTCCTCTTTCCTTTGAGCTATTTGGTGTTTTCAGAGTCGTAGTACAAAATATTCTGTGGGTCTTGAAATATTACTCAAATTGGCCAGAAACGCTGGCACAAGTCACTTACCATTTTATAAAAGGGCTGGCACTCAATGAGTTAATGGGAGGACTGGATTGCAGACTGGTTCATGGGAAGGGAAGGCAGGCCGGTTTAACAGCAGGGGAAAGGAGGGGGGCGGGGGGGGGGGTTGTAGGGGGCGATGTAGGGGGGCGAGCTGGCAGCTGGTGCAGGGAGATGGAGCTCCGGTGGATCTGTGGAGACACAGACAGAGTGCGAGACACCAAGACCAAACTACAAAGTGCTGCAACAGGTAATGATAATCTAGCTGCGAGGGGGTAAAATCAGCACCAGGCTTTAATCAGACCAGGCTTTTCCCCAGAAGGAGGTCCAGTTGTCTATATAAGTCCAGGGGCCTCATTTATCATTGTGGATACACTTGTTTTACACCGTTTTTCCTCCTGTTTTGTGCGTACACACTTTTCTCTGCAAAATTTGGGATCTATCAAGCCAAAACCTGACAGGAAAAAGTGTGTACATTTACACCCATTCTGACCCTGGCGTACACCCTTTTTGAAGAACAGGAGGAATTGGCGACACAGCTGTTGAGTCAGAGAACTGCAGTGTGCGAGGGAGAGAGGAGCGCGGAGTACATAGTGTTTCCGCTAGGGTTTTTTGAAGTAGTGGTGGTGATGAACTTGGGTAATTATGGTCCTTTCCCACTAGCGCCACACAGCTCAACACGGTTCTACTCGGTTTCTACCATTTTTATTTTTTGTTTTTTTGCTTTTACACACTCTAGTGTGACGTCTGACAAGAATCAAATCCGCTTTTTATAAACACACTGGCAGCAGCGCACACTGATCTACTGAGACTTGTTATTCTGTCACCTGAATTAACAAGGTGAAGATGAGTGAGTTTGGTGCTGATTAGAGGAAAGAAGAAAGATAACTTTAATCCTGTTAATAGCAGCTTTTACCTCATTGGTCATCCATGGTTTATTATTAGGGACAGTTAGGGAAAAACAGAGATTAATGTAAGGGGAAACTTCGTCAGTGGTCAGCAGTTTACTGATCACTGAAAAGTATCTGGGCATCACCAATACCAAGTTATGGTCCGATTTGCCCAGTGGAGGGAGAGCTTCGGACACAAAGCCCTCTTTAACATTTGTGTAAAACAGGTCAAGAGTCGCATCTCCTCTCGTTGGACATGACACCACTTGTTCAAAGGATGGCAGAGTGGAGGAGAGAGAACAGTGGTTAAAATCTCCGTTAATGATAACCAGCGCGTTAGGAGAGGAGCGCTGTAGGTCTTGTGTAGTGTTCGATATTTTCTCTGTTGCCAGCTTCTTGTTACCTGACGGAGGAATGTAGACAACTAAGACAATCACATGGGAGTACTCCTCGGGCAAATAATAAGGTCGACATCTTACTGCGAGGAGCTCAACATTCGTGTCGCATACTCCTCTTTCTACTGTGGCACATTTTGAATGGCACCACCACTCATTCACGTATATGCAAACACCCCCCCCTCGCGTTTTACCTGTGACTTCTGTATCTCTGTCCCTCTGAAAGAGCTTAAAGCCTTCCAATTCCACATGTGAATCTGGTCTACTGTCAGTAAACCATGTCTCCGTAAAGCAAAGTAAACTGCTATGCCGGTATAGGCGATCGCACATCAGACAAGCAGCCAACTCATCCATTTTGTTTCCTAAGGATTGTACATTCCCCATAATGACAGAGGGTAGAACCAATGCAGCCATATCCATGTCGTTAAGAGCTAATTCCACAGATCCAGAAACAAAGGCCATAAGAAAAAACACATAAAAATACTTACACAAAGGTGGTAGATTCGCCAGCAGAGGCGCAGCGCCTCGACGTATGTAGTTAACTAGGACCTGCTGCATAGGAATTTGAGTGAATTTTAGTGCTCTCACAAACTCCAGAAAGCTAGCTCCTACCGTTGTCTCCAGGGGCTGCAGAGATGAAACACTCATCTTCAACAGGCTTCCAATCAGTCTGTGGATGTTACTGATCTGTGGTGTATAGAGTAGGCGCCCAGCTGTGGAAAGAAACAGATTCAAAGTTCAGGATAACCTCGTATTAAAGAGATGGTTGTTTTGTGTCCCACTGTTGAGGACGTATCTCACTTCTTGATTGAACATCTACTTGCCGCAAATGTCCACTAAGACTCAGACTTGATTTTGGTCCATCCTCTGTGTGCTAATAATGCAACCGTTCCAAAACTGAGTGTACACACCCTGATTATCAGTCATTTGCAGTTCTATTAATTGTTTGCTGTTTGCTGAGCTGCCTTAATGACTATTGTCCTGTTGCGTAACTGTGCAAATTTGCTGTATGCAATTTGAAGATCAACAGAAGATGCAGTCATCACAGCTCTCCACACAGCCCTTACACACCTGGACAATAACAACACCTAGCTTATGCTGTGGATTTTAGCTCTGCCTTTAACACTATCATTCCCCAGAAACTGAGCAACTTCAGCCTAAGTTGTTCATTGTGCACCTGGATTCCCACCCCACCCTTTGGTCAGACAGAGTAAAGCTGGGGACACACTATTCGATTTTCTGCCCGATTTTATCCACGATTCACAGTTGGGTCTAGTCTGCACCAGTCGGCACTAGTTGAGGACAGTCGGCCTGGTGAGTCGGAGCAGAAATCTGTTGGTGTGTGATGGTGAACAGACGCCGCCCAACTTTTTGTTAACCGATTTTGGACGCAGTTACAGCTAAAACGAGTCACAAGTTAACTCAACAAACCGCATCTGTGGAAATTACTACACACTACACTCTTAAAGTGTCACCAAAGACGGTTTATTGCTGTCACTATGGAGGTGTGTCACTCCCGCAAGAGTTTGGTGCGTTCAGGTGCCTTCAGTTGGTTTGACAAATTGTGTTGTCTGTGCTCCCTCATCTGGCGAAGTCGTTAAGTGTGTGATCCCCAGTCGTCATAAAAATCTCCCGACATCAGTTAGTTAGTGTGAACTCATAATCTTTTCTAAATCGCGTAGTGTGTCCCCAGCTTAAGTCCGGCTTCTGGTTAAAGTCCTACATTACTGTAACACTGAGCCTTCTCATCCCCCCTACTGTATCATGGGCAAATTCCACGGGATGTGTAACGGTTGCAGTTCCGCTTTGGTGGAGCCAATACATTTAAATTCTAGTCAATGTGTGTGCGAGACCCAAGTTGACGCGCTGTAAACAGCCTAAGCAGCAGAACTTCAATCTGCTCCCATTCATCGCTGGCGTGGTGATGCGGGGACAGACACAACTACCGCAAAACAGGAGCAATCAAACTGAAACTCTTCAGATTCCTTCTAAAGTGATTTTGGTTTTGTGCTTCTCTTTTTAGGTATTACAACCCGCTTGATTCGCGATTCCTGCTGTCCGGCGGAGACGCAACAGTGTGCATCACAGACGGACTGGTGGGTGTTGACGGACGGTGGAGCACAGATCCTGGCGTAAGTGCCACAGCCTTTCCTGTCATACCAATATGTTGTGTTGTTCAGCCTGGTCCGTTGACTGGCCCAAGGAAAGCCTAGCTATAGGCTACATTGTTTTGGCAGAGCACACATTTATTTAGAAGAAGTTGAATCGGTGCTGATTAAACTTGTAAATGCTGCTCTGGATCCGACCCTTCCTTCTGTTCTGACTCTTTTAAACAGGAACAACAGAAACATTTGCTTATATTATAGATTTTCCATCTTTGCTGAGCATAAGAGTTGTTCAAAAATTAATAACCCCCTTCATTGTTTAACAGTGACAAATAAATTATATTCTATTAACAGGACTCAAAGCACAAAATGGAAATGTTTAGACAGATATGCTGGCGGCAGCGGCCAGCGGCGCTCTTTATGTCTGTGGCGTGGAGCAGTGCGTCCCTGAATGCAGCGGAGGCAGCTCCGTGACACTACTGTGTAGGCTGACTACCTGTGAGTGCCCGCAGCAGCGCCGCTGCTCGTTGAAAACAGCTGTGATAACGTGATTTCAGGTCCAGAAACGTTTGTAATATCACGGGAAAAAGTCGCTAGATTTGTCGCTAGTCGCTTTTGACAAAAAAAGTCACCAAGAGGGTTTGGAAAGTCGCCAGATTTAGCGACAAAGTCGCCAAGTTGGCAACACCGTGAGAGACAGAGCTGCTCTGCCTCTTCTGTCCGTACGGTGTGTGTGTGGCTGAGGCTACGCTGCCTCATTGCGTAACTCTACTAAGTGTGAGCGGCACGTAAATTCACGTTGCTTTCGTGAAGTGTAAACAAACAGACGGTCCCTCGGTTTTAGCTTCCAGCAGTTTAGCGGCTAATTCAACAGCATTGATGGATAACTGTACCGGAGAGGCTCAACAAGTAATGAGCTTCATTTGAGGAATAAACGGCAGCTTTTACCTGACGGGAGACCGACGACGCCTGAGCTACGGTAGCTAACAGTTAGCAGGTTACAGACTTTCTCTCTCTCTCCCTCACACGCGCGCGCGCACACACACACAGCCCAGGTTGTCTGTCATATCTGTTGTAAACCTTGTAATACTAGCTTGTTGAGTACAGTTAACATTATTGTTGCTTCGGTTTGAGTGTGTATTAACTCGTGGTTTGTGCCGCGGCTGTCACTAATGTTGATAAAGTGATGATTTACAATCGAGAGTTTATCCATTGTGTTTTATTTTGACAGGTAACTTGTAATTGTACTGGAATACATTTTTAAAGTAACCCTCCCAACCCTGATCTCCAGTTGGAATTGGTCCAAGTTTTTGACAGTCAAATTAAACATTGAAGAGCAGCCCCACCCCAAAAAAGGTCTCTCTCTCTCTCTCTCTGTCTCTCTCTCTCTCTCTCTCTCTCTCTCTCTCTCTGTCTCACACCCCATATTCTCCTCTGGCAAAGTTTAATAAAGTTTGTTTAATTAGTAAAGTTTTCTCTGTTGATGGCGTCGACCTCTGTGTTCACTTTGTGTGTTGGTACCTGTCCTCTGTCCTCTGACCACCTCTCTTCTCGGCAGCTGCAGTCTCCTGTCGTCATGGTTATGGCGTCTGGCTGTTCAGGGTAAACAGTGATAGCCTAAATGTAAAATCACAGCGACAGAAACAGAAAAATAACGGAGTGTTTCCATGTTGACAGACTCACGTCGACCTCTGAATCTGTCCATGATGTCTCTTCTTCACGTCTCTGCACCTGAGCGATGTTTCTCAGTGAGCGTCGTCTCTGCCTCTGCCTCACCTGTCTGCTCTGACATCATTTTATCACCTGGGCGGAGTCTGAAGGTGAAACTCAAGGAAACAGAAGTGAAACCACTGATTCTGTCCTTATCTGACCCAGGTGATCAGGGTTGAGACTGAGACTCCCACTCAGTTGATACGCAGGTGACAACATCAGAGACGATCAGAGAAGAGAAGTCGTTAGAACCTGAACAAGAAGCTGCTTCACAAAGATCTTGATGGTGAAAACACAATATTAGCCATTAGCTGCCAGCTATTATCTGAAGTCCATCCCAGCTGTTGAATAAGAGCAGGACTCACCTTGAAAGGTCACCTGTCCATCACAGGGACAAACAACTTCATATTCAAATACACACCTGTTCACCTGATGTGTGGGAGGAACCAGGAAACAGGAAACAGAATCCAAATATGCAAATCACAGAAGCTATTTGAAGTCAAGAGGAAACATTTGTTTCCTTATTTGTTTCTTCCTTTTTTTTTAATTTAAATTTTTTTTTGTTCGAATTCATTAGAATAAGATCCTCTGGTAGTTTCTGTCTTTTACTTTCTTGTCCAGTGAAGTTGATTTGTTTGATTAATAATTTGCCAGTTTTAGTTTGCTGTGTTGTTTCTTCATGTGACTCTGTGGCTTCGTGAGCTCACACAGTTGGACTGGTTCAGGACCAGCATGCACCTGGGCAAACAGCCTATGGTTTTCACCATCTATTATACAAATCTTACAATAGGTCCATGTTTTTCACCACAGTAGGCAATATGATCCTTTGTTCCTCTGGATCTATAAGAGCATATGACCAATGTTGTCTGCCCTGAGTGGGTTTCGATACATGTTTGATCCTCTGATTGTTAAACTGAACTCCCATGATGCATCAGTGGCCAATTTACATAGAACTTGAACATGTTTGCAGAGAAGTGGCCACACACCTCAGGCAGGTTGGCAACTGTCCCGTATTTTGATAATGGTTTTGTATGTGACAGCACATATCCTGTTTTGAAAATAAAGTTTGCATGACACACACATTCAGTTCAGTTCAGAGCTTTATTTTCCCTCCAGGGGAAATTTGATTTGCATTGACAGTGCAACTAACACAACAACAATTATAAATAGACAGTGAAATAGAACTATGTTGCAGTGTGTACGGCACAAACAGACTTGGTTAGAACAATCTTAACGGAGTAGGAAAAGAATATCAAAAGAGTATAAAAGAACCTGTCGACAGTTTAAAAGGCCAGCATCTGAATTTTTAAAAAGAAAGAAATGTCATGCAACAACAGCAGTACATTTACGGATTGTGGAAATTGATTGCATTGTTTGCACGTGGAACAAAGGAAAATGTTTACTTATTTGTTTGTGCCCTAGGTAGCTAATATCTGAACCCTTCTATAAAAGCATGAATGAACATGCCAAGAAGCTAAAGAGAAGACAGAGCCAATACTCATCTACTATAATATTAGAAAATGTCTTACTGTAATTTTAACAGTGAAGTTCTTGCGACCACAGATTTTTTTACAGTGAAGTCTTAAATTTTCATCTTTTTATATTATTATATATTATTATTATTACTAACTAATAATAATAACCAAAAAAAAACATCAATGGTTGCAGTTCTAATTAAAATATAGACTACAGTTATCTTGATACAACATTACAACCTCTGAAAGGAGGACTGAGCGCAGACTTTTAGGGTGCGTGGTTGAACACAGTCAGGGCCTGCTGCCGCTTTTTCTTATTTTTAAATTGCGGACCATCAGGAGTCCATGACAAATTTCCCCACGGGGACAATTAAAGTATATGAAATGAAATGAAATGAAATGCTGCCTTTTTAGCTTTACAGTTTTTCTCAGTTGTTAGGACACATTTCTTCCTTCCATCATTTTCTCTAAACTGTAAACACAAAACCCAATTTTCAAACTACATTCACAAAAAATTTGACTCTTCCTGCAAAACCAAACTATTGCCTCAAAACAGTTAAAACTGTGTTCAAAACCAAACATTGTTGTCAGACCGAGTCAACCAAAATGAAAAACACCACTGGACAGTCAGTACACATAACATAGAATATAATAATTTGTCAGTTTTAGTTTGCTGTGTTGTTTCTTCATGTGACTCTGTGGCTTCATGAGCTCACACAGTTGGACTGTGCAAACAGCCTATGGTTTTTCACCATAGATCAATTATATATATGTTACAATAGGTCCATGTTTTTCACCAGGGCAGGAAACAGGATCATTTGTTCCTCTGGATCTATTATCAAAAGAACACATTATCCATATTTGTTCCTTTGATTGTTAAACTGAACTCCCATGATGCATCAGTGTCCAATTTACGTAGAACTTGAACATGTTTGCAGAGAAGTGGCCACACCTCAGACAGGGTGGGCAACTGTTCCTTATTTTGATCAGAATGATTTGTATGTGACAGCACGTATCCTGTTTTCAAAATAAAGTTTGCATGACATGTGTATGTGTGTGTGTGTGTGTGTGTGTGTGTGTGTGTGTGTGTGTTTGGCTTTATTGTCCCTCCAGGGGAAATTTGATTTGCATTGACAGTGCAACTAACACAACAACAACTAGAAAATTTCCTCTCGGGAAATTTTGAAAGGCCCACGGGGCTACTGCCGGTTTTTCCATCTCTGTCAACATGGGAATCAAACCCACGATCTTAAGGTCAAGACAGAGCTGATCAGACAGACACATGATCATCTTTCTATAAGCACTGATATGGAGGAGCTGTAACCACGTTAGGTTAACTGTGTGTGTGTGTGTGTGTGTGTGTGTGTGTGTGTGTGTGTGTGTGTGTGTGTGTGTGTGTGTGACTGACTGACTTGACACATAGTTAGTTAGTAGCTGCATCCTGTGTCAGTCTGATTTAGCTGTGTCTCTGTTTATAAACATTTAAACGAGCGCCAGGTGGATTGTTTATGAAGTTAAAGGTTGACTATGTAGAATTACAAGAAAAACAACAGAAAAAGAATTCCAGCAGTCGATTGCCAGACCGTTGCTAGGTAAAACGGGCCGTTGCTAGGGACTCCGCTCTGATCAGAGGACAGCAGAGGAGGAGGACTATTAGGATATTTACCTTATGTTTCATTTTTACCGTCATTAACAGCATAATAAATGACTTGTAGCTTGTTACAGGGAGAGTGGAGGCTCTCTGCTTCCACACTGCTGCTGCTCAGAGCCTCAGAGCCTCCGCTGTCACTGCTCTCCTCAAGTTGGAAAAAAAAAAAAAAAAGGAGCTCCGTGGCACCAAAAGTCCGTGACGATAAACGTGTTTATGACAGATAAGACTACACAAATACACCCATCCTAACAAGTATATGATAATCCATTGATCCACCGATTGATTATTAAAAAGGCTTGGTTGGAAACAAAAACAAAGAGTAGACACGGTCGCGCACATCCAGTTCAATAGGTGCTGGCCTCAAAAAATGTGGACAGGAAAAGCAAAAAGAGGAGACCGCACACATCAACTCCCTTCTGTGCAGATTTATTAGCACATCAATAGTAACGTTTCGAGCTCATAGCTCTTCATCAGACATGCGTCTGATGAAGGGAGCTGATGTGTGTGGTCTCCTCTTTTTGCTTTTCTTGGTTGGAAACAAACGCATACGACCGGGAGGAGGCAGGAAAACAGCGGAGAACTGAGCCACATGTCGGCTACAGGCAGGTACGAATGTAAACAGAACGTTGACAGAAAGTCAGTTGTCGACCCCGTCAAAAATATTAAAAATAATAATTCAGACTAAAAAAAAATTTTTTATGGAAAAGCAATACTTTCATTCTGTACCCCTCTAAAGGCCCCATGGATGTATTATTTTTGAAAAAATATAGCTGTTAATAAATATTCTACATATTCAACCTTTAACGAGCTCTGGCCTGAGGATCAAAGAGGTTACCACGGCGATAGGGGCCCCCGCAGGCTGAGACAGACAGAAACGTGGAGAAAAAGAGCCATTTTCTGCCTCTGCACCGGTCTCACATTTAGGCTTAGCATGACAAAACGGTAACTCCTATCAGAACAAAACACAGATCAACGTTGCTCTAAGGACTTACTGAAAATTTCGGTACGATTTGGTGTTTCTACAGTAAATATTTTGGCGACGCTGGCAGTTTTAAAACATCAGGCCGTTCTGCTCCTCTCAGAAAATATTTGTATTGGACTCAATGAGGAGCAGAGACAGACGTGGCCGCACTCAGAGGCTTTTTCTGTAAATTCTGGAAGTCTCTCTGATATTTTGAGCACATAAATTGATAGATAACAAGTTTGTCTTACAAATTCAGAAAAAATTATGTGTGTAGAGTGTAAATTGTGGCCGTGCTGACAGTTTATCCAGAAAAAATACAGAATGTTTCTTCACTCTCTCCCACTCTAACCGATGATGTCACGCACTCTGACACGAACATTCCGTGCAATACACACCCATTATAATCTCATAATTTCTCCAAAAATGATCATGGTCATTGATCAGGGATTGATCAAAAACTATATGACCTATCAAAACGTGGAGTAATACGACAATACACAAGACTTGTGTCTACTGTTTAAAGTTTAAATGGAGTCTCTAGTTGAAAGTATGCCTGAGCAGTAGACGTTTGTTAAACTCCAATGATTGGTCTTTTTCGCTCTTTTTTTTTCGCCTGTCCCATTGACTTCAATGCAAAATTTTGCGCAGTTTTGATATATAATTGAAAAAGCGTCCGGAAGATGAAACTGGTCCCTGCAGCTATGACCAGTGCCCGGTGCGATTGCCCGTGGCCCTAATAATAAATAGACAAACAGTGAAATAGAACAATGTTGCAGTGTGTACGGCACAACCAGACTTGGTTAGAACAATCTTAAATGGAGTAGGAATAAAATATCAAAAGAATATAAAAGAAGGGAAGTCGAGAAATGAAACCTGTCATCAACATTTGAATTTTAAAAAAGAAAGAAATGTAGAAGTCATGCAACAACAGCAGTGCATTTACGGATCGTGCAAACTGTTTTTACTTATTTGTTTGTGCCCTAGGTAGTTTATATCTGGACCCTTCTATAAAAGCATGGATGAACATGCCAAGAAGCTAAAGAGAAGACAGAGTCAGGCTTTATGCTGCGTTACACAAAGATGCAAGAAAACCACTTGGACTTGGACTTGGACTGGACTTGTGGTTTTTACATGATGGTTATGCACATTTTAAAAAGACAGCTGGTCTAAAATGACACTGAAATGCACAGATTTATTTATTTTTTAAAGTTTTACGCAAATGTCCCATATATTTGGTTATATTGTTGCTGTTGGTAACCTGACCTCCAGGACCATGATGCTCTGGAGAGGCTGCAGTTCTCCCAGTGACCAGCAGGAGGCAGCGCAGCGCTGTGGAGGAGCTGAGGGGTCCTGACCACCCTGTGTGTGTGTAACTTTTATTTCATTTGTCAACACATTTTCATTCTTTTATTTTTATTTACTTATGCAATTGCCTTTATTGAATTATTGAATTATGTTAACTTTAAAAATTGTAACGTGTTAAAACAGATGAAACAGATTATGTTTTGTTTTCTGATTTAATCAGAAAATAAAAACTGATCCAGATCAAAATATAAATCAGGTTTATCAAATATTAATTAAAATATTTTTCTCTTTAAATAAGAGTTTAAAATTTTGAATTAAAATGTTCTTTTAAAGACATTTTGGGGCCTTTCATGTTTATTTAACCGGACAGTGAATTGGGACCCACCACAGATCGTCTCAGATGGGAATCGAACCGACCTCTGGACTCACCACTGGACCACTGCATTAAAATATAATAACTTAAAACAATAAATGACTCACTGAGGATTTTAAATGATTCTTGTTCAGAAAGTATTCAGACCCTGTCACATCACTCACACATGAACATTTAGAAATACAATTAAAATGTTTCTCACATTTCTAAAATATGAAAAACTGAAAAATCTAATAATGAATGAACTCAATGAACTGTTTCTATGATGAAGTGATGTTTTATATTAATAACAAGGCAGTTTCTACACATTTATCTCTTATTGACAGTAAGAGTAAAATGCAGCATCAGAGCCCTAATTTAATAGAAGCTTAAATAAATATTTATTTATTTATTATTTCAGAATGATGATTTTATAAAGTTAAAACACAGTAAAGTGAGTTTGAAACAACTGAACGTACAGACGAGGAATCTTCAGTGAAAGTTTCTTTTTTATTGGTGAATTTATCAAACACAGATTCAAACACTTCGGAACATTTTCTCTCTGAATTTCTTCTTCAAAGTAAATTCACTAAATGTTTGATTTTTCCTGCTCATGCAAGTGCAGGAAAAAGCACCTGACGACCTCTGACGCCCCTTCGCCAGCTCCTCAGCCAATCAGATCAAAGCATTCGTTACAACAGGACTTTTATAAGCATCCAATAAGAAAATATACAAATTATTTAGTCTTTAAAGAATAAAATATGTCGACGTTTGAATGTAGAAAAACATTTTGATTGAGCTCAGAGATTGTAAACCAGACACGTTCGTTCTTCCGTTACGTTTCTTACACACAAAAACCAACGAAAGAAGAAGTACGACGGCGAGCCGGAGGAACTTTGTTATCCACCGACTCGACCGGGACACACGGGACTACAGGGACCAGAATGCATTGTGATGCAAGCAGGAACAAATAAAAAAGGAGAAAACTACAACAGCAACAGCAACAACATCAGCAACAACAACAACGATAACATCTTGATTCTCCTGCTGCTTTTACACTGAAAGAACCACACTGCAAAAACTCAACATCTTTCCAAGAATATTTGTCTTATTTCTTGTCAAAATGTCTCATTTCTAGTCAAAACTAATCTCTTTCCACTTAAAATAAGTCTCATCACCTAAAAATTAACTTGTTTTTAGATAAGTTTCAAACTAATTTTCAATTGAAATAAGTAGAAAAATCTGCAAGTGAAAGCAAGTTCTTTGTGCTTGTAATAAGAAAAAAAACTTGCTTCCACTATCAGATTTTTCTACTTATTTCAAGTGAAAATATGCTTGAAATAAGTAAAAAGTGTCTAAAAACAAGCTACTTTCTATGTGATGAGTCTTATGTTTTGTATAATTAGATTTGTTTTGACTAGAAATTACATTTTGACTAGAAATAAGACAAATATTTTGAGTTTTTGCAGTGAATGATCATCTTCTTCCCGGGGCCGGCTCTACGCAGGGGCAAGAGGGGGCAGCGCCCCCTCAAATAAATGTCTTGCCCCCTCAAATCCAAATTTTAGAAGTTGAGAAAGCACATTTTAATATACTCAAAAAATGTGTATATTACCAAAGAGAAAGAAGTTAAATTGGGGGTCCGCCCGCTATTCAGACATCCCTCTATCTAGACATGCCGGTAGTCCGACACTTTTTGTTACCGCTATTCCGACACGTTATACCCGCTATACCCAGGCGCGTCTCTCTCTCTCTTTTCTTTTCAGCATGCCTATCACTGGTTTGATGAGGGAGTGATGTTCTTAATCTCAACAACTAAACTATCAAGTCACAAACAAAAATGACACACATGATAAACAAACAGAACTATGCTGCAGTTTGTTTGTCAAGTTAACCTGTCACCTTCAGCACCACGGACCTCATCCGCGGAGAAGCTGCATCTGTGAGCGTCTGGGCTCAGGGCTTAGGGCCTGGGGCCTCATTTATCAAAACTGTAAGTAAGCAGTGTAAAACTGCTGCTACTAAATGTTTTGCTTAGGCCTACGGCGAAAAGACACCCAAAATATTTACACCTTTTTCAGATCTATCAAACTGTGCGTGCACAACTCTCCGCAATTTCTCTTTGATAAATCAAACTGGATCCAAGAATGGTGCGCACGTGAACACACCTCATATCCCGCCCCCGGAATGCCAAGACACAACCATATATGGTCAGCACGTGCATATGAATTAGCCATGTGCGCTCTGTGGAGCGGCTACAAAGTGACAACAAAGACAACGGGCGGTGGGGGGGGGGGGGGGGGGGGGGGGGGGGGGCGGGGGCGGGAGCGGGAGGCGAGATACACGGCATCGGGCAATAAATCAGTCAGAAAAATGATCTTGCATTTTAATAAGCTACAATAAAAACAAAAACCTCCCAAATCTCAACAAAAGGGAGCAGAAAGAAGAATAATCTTATGTAATCTGCCCGTTTATTTTTTTTCTTTTACCTAGATGTTAAAACAATGTAAAGCAGGATTTCCAGGACAGTTACCATTACTTTGAACGCCTTTCCACTACACAGTTACAGCTCTACTGGACTCGGTTTAGGTCATTTTCCATTACAGCTGAGTCCTTCACAGCTCCTCCTCAGGGCCGCATTGTCTCACTCTTTATTCTCTCGTCAGCTCCAAACACACGTGCACCTCGTTATCTCAGGTGACAGAATAATAACAGTCTCAGTAGCTGCACATCAGCGGGTGCTGCTGTCCGTGTGTTTTTAAACTTGGCGGGTTTGTTTTTTCTTCTCTAGGCCTATGTATTTGTGTATGAGAAACAGTGTCTCAGATGGGAAAAAAAAAAAAAAATCAGAGGGGTCAGAGGTCACACTGTTCTCCTGGTGTAAACTGTGACATGATGGCGCCCTAATGTGGAGAACCTGGTGAAGAATGACTCATACAATAAGAGGTTTGGTGAGTAAATGTATATCTTTATTATTTATTGTATGTATGTGTGTGTCAAACAGACAACAGACAACAAGCAATTCACGGATTACTAACTAATAATAATAACAAAAAAAACATCAATGGTTGCAGTTCTAATTCAAATATAGAGTACAGTTATCTTGACACAATATCACAACCTCTGAATGTAGGACTGAGCACAGACTTTCAGGGTGCGTGGTTGAACACCATCAGGGCCTGCTGCCTTTTTAGCTTTACAGTTTTTCTCAGTTGTTAGGACGCATTTCTTCCTTCCATCATTTTCTCTAAACTGTAAACACAAAACCCAATTTTCAAACTACATTCACAAAACATTTGACTCTCCCTGCAAAACCAAACTATTGCCTCAAAACAGATAAAACTGTCCCCCAAGGCAAAAAAAAAAAAAAAGCCCAAAACATATATTTTAAAAAAAAGGAAAGAAAAAGGAAAACACAATGATCAGATCATAAAGCTGTAGAAATAATTTGCCTTTCCATTGCCCTCTAGTATTACTGTTGCACAGGTGACCTTCAACTTTTTCTTTACATAAATTCTTCAACAGACTTAAACCAGAAATTAATGTAATAGGTGATTACAAAGACCAATCCGTGCATTTAAAGATGCACATAACTTTGGATCTGGTCGGTGGTTTACGGATCACTGGAAACTCTGGGCTTCACCAATACCAAGTTGTGGTCCGATCTGCCCAGCCGAGGGAGAGCTTCGGCCACAAAGCCCTCTCTAGCGTTTGTGTAAAACAGGTCAACGGTCGCATCTCCTCTCGTTGGACATGACACCACTTGTTCAAAGGATGGTAGAGAGGAGGACAGAGAACAGCTGTTAAAGTTCCCGTTAATGATAACCAGCGCGTCAGGAGAGGAGTGCAGTAAATCTTGTGTAATCTCTGATATTTTCTCTGTGGCCAGCTTCCTGTTAGCCTTCGGATGAATGTAGACAACTAACACAATCACTTGGGAGTACTCCCTGGGCAAATAATAAGGTCGACATCTTACTGCGAGGAGCTCAACATTCGGGTCGCACACTCCTATCTCTACTGTGGCATGTTTTGGATGGCACCACCCCTCATTCACGTATATGCAAACACCCCCGCCTTTCTTTTTACCTGTGAGTTCTGGATCTCTGTCCCTCCGATAAAGTGTAAAGCCTTCCAATTTCACATCTGACTCTGGTGTCTTGTCAGTAAACCATGTCTCCGAAAAGCAGAGTAAACTGCTATTCCGGTACAGGTGATCGCACTTCAGACGATCAGCCAACTCATCCACTTTGTTTACTAAGGACTGTACATTCCCCATAATGGCAGAGGGTAGAACCAAAGCACCGTGAGGACGGGACTGCAGAGTTGAAACACTCATCTTCAACAGACTTTCAATCTGTCTGTGGATGTTTATGATTCGTGGTGTATGGAGTAAGTGCCCAGCTGTGGAAAGAAACAGATCAAAGTTCAGGATAACCTCGTATTAAAGGGATGGTTGTTTTGTGTCCCACTGTTGAGGACGTATATTGAACATCTAATTTAAAAAAAGCTTTTTTAAAGAATTTTTACCACTTTTTTCTAGAATTTTTAAACCTTTTTTGAGAAATTTTGATGATTTTTTTTTTCTAGAATTAAAAAAAAAGACTTCTAGAATTTGTTAACTACTTTGTCTAGAATTTTTTTAAACTGAAAACCTTTACCCCTTTTTTCTAGAAATGTTTTAAAAACTTTTTTCAGAATTTTTAGCACTTTAAAAAAAAAACCTTTTAAGATAAATTGTACCACTTTTTTCCAGAAATGTCTCTATAATCTTTACAAAAATTCACACAATTCTCCATCCATCCATCCATTGTCCGCCGCTTATCCGAGTCCGGGTCGCGGGGGCAGCAGTCGGAGCAGGGATCCCCAGACTTCCCTCTCCCCGGACACTTCCTCCAGCTCTTCCGGGGGGACCCCAAGGCGTTCCCAGGCCAGCCGAGTGACGTAGTCACTCCAGCGTGTCCTGGGTCTTCCTCGGGGCCTCCTCCCGGTGGGACATGCCCGGAACACCTCACGAGGGAGGCGTCCAGGGGGCATCCTATACAGGTGCCCGAGCCACCTCAGCTGGCTCCTCTCGATGTGGAGGAGCAGCGGCTCTACTCTGAGCTCCTCCCGGGTGACAGAGCTCCTCACCCTATCTCTAAGGGAGCGCCCCGCCACCCTGCGGAGGAAACTCATTTCGGCCGCTTGTATCCGGGATCCAGTTCTTTCGGTCATGACCCAGAGTTCATGACCATAGGTGAGGGTGGGAACGTAGATCGACCGGTAAATCGAGAGCTTTGCCTTTCGGCTCAGCTCCCTCTTCACCACGACGGACCGATACAATGACCGCATTACTGCGGCCGCCGCACCGATCCGCCTGTCGATCTCGCGCTCCGTTCTCCCATCACTCGTGAACAAGACCCCAAGATACTTAAACTCCTCCACCTGAGGCAGGAACTCTCCCCCGACCTGGAGGGTGCAAGCCACCTTTTTCCGGTCGAGAACCATGGCCTCGGACTTAGAGGTGCTGATTCTCATCCCAGCTGCTTCACACTCGGCTGCAAACCGCCCCAGTGCATGCTGAAGGTCCTGGCTCGAGGGAGCCAACAAGACCACATCATCTGCAAAAAGCAGAGATGAAATCAAGTGGCTCCCGAACCGTACCCCCTCCGGCACTTGGCTGCGCCTAGAAATTCTGTCCATAAAAATAATGAACAGAACCGGTGACAAAGGGCAGCCCTGCCGGAGTCCAACACGCACCGGGAACAGGTCTGACTTACTGCCGGCAATGCGAACCAAGCTCCTGCTCCGGTCATACAGGGACCGTACAGCCCTCAGCAGAGGGCCTCCGACCCCATACTCTCGGAGCACCTCCCACAGGATGCCACGTGGGACACGGTCGAAAGCCTTCTCCAAGTCCACAAAACACATGTGGACTGGTTGGGCAAACTCCCATGCACCCTCGAGCACCCTGCGGAGGGTGTAGAGCTGGTCCAGCGTTCCACGGCCAGGAAGTGTACGTCGCCCGGACTGGCGTTACCGGGGCCCCACCCTGGAGCCAGGCCTGGGGTCGGGGCTCGCAGGCGAGCGTCTGGTGGCCGGGTCTTGGCCCACAGGACCCGGCCGGGCGCAGCCCGAACGAGCGACGTGGGCCCGCCCTCCCGTAGGCCCACCACCCGCGGGAGGGTTCATAGGGGGCAGGTGCCGTGTGTTTTGGGTGGCAGCCGTGGGCGGGGGCCCCGGCGACCCAATCCCCGGACGACAACTCTGGCTTTAGGGTCACACAATTCTAATTTGTCAATTTACTCTGTTTGTCTGTTTTTCAATTTAGGGTCCTTGATGTAAAAAAAAGTTTGAGAACCACTGGTCTAAGACTCAGAGTTGATTTTGATCAATGCTCTACAACTGTGTGTAAATAGTGCCTCTTCTGTTTTGTTAGCCATACTCATTCTTCTTTTGCTGTTTCATCAGCAGTTTGGTGTTTTGTTTGCTGCTTTTTTGGTAGCCCATATACGATATGGGCTTTTTATATCCATATGGGAATATAGACACCTGTCTATAACATAAGTCAAGTCAGTTTGGGTCTTTTTTTCTTTTAACAGTGACAGTAACATTCTGTTCTCTACAGGAGTTAAAGCACAAAATTGAAATGTTTAGCTATGATCTCCAGCTGGAACTGGTTCAATCTGGTTCAAGCTTTTGACAGTCAAATTAAACATTGAAGAGCAGCCCCACCCTACAAAGGTCTCTGTCTCTCTCATCCCAACTTCTCCTCTGGTAAAACTTAATAAAGATTGTTAAAGTTAGTTAAGTTTTCTCGGTGACCTCTCTGACCTCTGTGTTGTGTGTTGTTACCTGTCCTCTGTCGTCTGATCACCTCTCTTCTCGGCGGCTGCAGTCTACCGTCGTCACAGCTGTTCAGGGTAAACAGTGATAGGCTAAATATAAAATCACAGCGACAGTAACAGAAAAACTCTGGTGTTTCAATGTCGACAGACTCACGTCGACCTCTGTCTTTGTCTCCTCTTCACGTCTCTGCACCTGAGTGATGTCTCTCAGTGAGTGTCGTCTCTGCCTCTGCCTCACCTGTCTGCTCTGACATCATTTTATCACCGACCTGGGCGGAGTCTGAAGGTGAAACTCAAGAAAACAGAAGTGAAACAGATTCTCCCTGTCCTGACCTGACCCAGGTGAACACACCCTGAGACTCCCACTCAGGTGTAAAGACCAGAGAAGTTGTTAGAACCAGAAAAAGAAGCTGCTTCACAAAGATCTTGATGAAGAAACCACAGCATTAGCCTTTAGCTGCCAGCTATTATCTCCAACAGCTGTTGAATAAGGGCAGGACTCACCTTGAAAGGTCACCTGTCCATCACAGGGACAAACAACTTCATATTCAAATACGCATCCGCAGGGAACAAGAGAAAGCAAATTTCCCTCTGGGGACAATGAAATCGAAGTTGAAGTTGAAGTTGAAAGAATCCAAATATGCAAAACGCAGCAGAAGCTGTTTGAAGTCAAGAGGAAACATTTGTTTCCTTATTTGTTTCTTCCATCAGTGGCCAATTACAGTTTTTCTCAGTCGCTTTGGTGCTTTTCTCACATCACTCTTAACATTTGCACAACAGTTAGTGCATTTCTCAGAACAATTATCACAAACTGCAAAACCTAGTGGATGACCTGCAAAAGCGCGTCACTTGCTCAAAATGGATTGTCCATCGCTCAAAAGTAAGTACTCATGTCAATGAAACTGTCAGTGTGGTCAAAATGAGAAGTCCTGACACCATCGTTTATGAACAAGATAGTCACATGGCTTTGTCATGTTTTCATTAGGACACTTTATTCTCTAAGTGTTTTCCAATGCAAAAAGTCATGATACCTGAAAATGCTCCAGACAGCACTATACACTACTAGTACAGCCATGTGAAAACTACAGTAAAGTTACACATTACTGTATTTAGTGGAGATACTGAATATGTATGTTTCACATTTCTACTGCAGATGCTCTTTGCAATTCTGATTTGTTCACAGTGTTGTGCAAAGGAAAAATACACTACAGCCATCTACAACAAACATAAGAAACACTCTTTGGGTACAACTTTACGTAAACTATGTTGCAGTACATATAGTAAGTGAACCTACAGAGTACTGTAAATCATTCCTGCACATCCAGACGTTCCAGTCACATTTTCATCTACATCACTCTGTCAACTGTAGCGATATTCAATATTCAATATTCCCAAAGATACTAATGTCATCCTTACATTGTATCTCGTTCAACCTTATGCCATTGTTTGTAATGGGCTCAGTCTCTTCCAGCTCTGTGAGGTTGTCTTGTAATCCTATGTGATGCAGAGTAAAAGTACAGTAATGTACAGTACATGTACTGCATCAACCATTATTACTGTAGTGTACAATACTGTAAAAGTGCTTCCTACTTGTAAAATGCTGTAGTACAGCACCGTACTGTAAAGATGTGGTTGCTGTAATACATTACAATACAGTAAATCTGTTCTCTAGTGAAGCTGTAAGTCTAAATGTAAATTGTAAAAAGTTCTCATCCCACTGTATCTTACAGTAATGCCTGACACAATGACAGCAGTGCAGATTGTTTAGTGCTGAATTACTGTCCAATACCATACATACCTGTTCTTCCTTACTCTAAATGTTTGAATAATTGAATTCACAGCTTCTCCCAACATTTAAAATTAGTTTGAAAACTAGTTCAACAATTTTGTATGTAATGACTCAAGCAATGAAATGAGGACTATTAGTTTTATAGGGAAAGACTATTCAGCGTTCAGAAGTCTAGTTCATTTTGACTGACAGGACATAAACAAATGATAATGTTGTAAAACAGCAGAGAATTGTATGAGAGCAACTGATACATGTCCAAAAGCATTTGCACTTTGTTCAGAGGAAGGAGAAACTGCTGCTATGATGTGGACAAATGACGACATGTTGTGGAGGTTGAACTAATAGTTATGAGAACTTTCATTCTGATCTGAGAACAGCACCAAAGCGACTGAGAAAAACTGTAATGTAGAACTTGAACATGTTTGCAGAGAAGTGGCCACACCTCAGGCAGGGTTGGCAACTGTCCCGTATTTTGATCATAATGATTTTGTATGTGACAGCACATATCCTGTTTTCAAAATACAATTTCCATGACACATACAATAAAGTCTGGCCTGAGAACTGTATGAAAGTGTGTGTTTGAGTGTATACGGCGCTGACAGATGAGCAGCACATTCAGTTCACTTCACTTCACTTCAGTTCAGAGCTTTACTGTCCCTCCAGGGGAAATTTGGTTTGCAGTGACACAACAACAATAATAAATAGACAAACAGTGAAATAGAACGATGTTGCAGTGTGTACGGCACAACCAGACTTGGTTAGAACAAGTAGGAATAGAATAAAAGAACCTGTCGTCATCTTAAAAGGTCAACATTTGAATTAAAAAAAGAAAGAAATGTATAAGTCATGCAACAACAGCAGTGCATTTACGGATTGTGCAAACTGATTGCACGTGGAACAAAGGAAAATTTTTACTTATTTGTTTGTGCCCTAGGTAGCTTATATCTGAACCCTTCTATAAAGCATGAATGAACATTCCAAGAAGCTAAAGAGAAGACAGAGCCAATACTCATCTACTGTAATATTAGAAAATGTCTTACTGTAATTTTAACAGTGAAGTTCTTGCGACCAGATTTTTTTTACAGTGTAGTCTTAAATTTTCATCTTTATATATTATCATATATTAGGCTGATATTGATTTTTTATAGATGAATAGAAATATTGATAATTTATCTGATAAGAGATTTATTGTCATATATTGAACTGGTGTGATGAAGAGGAGTTAAACCTTCATCCGTTAAAGAATCTTTGTGAGATTAAAATGAAGCTTTGATATTAATGATATATTATTTAGTGAAACTCTCAAATAGGAGTTCATTGATCACTGTAAGTACTATAAGTACTGCCTACGTAAAGTACTAGTATACTACTAGATGTACTGAGGTACAGGTGGAGGTATTTGTACATGCATCGTACTTTATTCTGCACCAGTTGCACTGAGGAACCTCTTTACTTTATGAACTGATGAATCTGAGGTCCAGACCCCTCCCTCACTGAGGGGTCAGAGGTCACACTGTTCTCCTGCTGTAAACTGTGACATGATGGCGCCCTCTTGTGGAGAACCTGGTGAAGAACGACTCATACAACAAGATGTTTGGTGGGTAAATGTATATTTCTTATTTATTGTATAGTGTGTGTGTGTGTGTGTGTGTGTGTGTGTGTGTGTGTGTGTGTGTGTGTGTGTGTGTGTGTGTGTCTGTGTGTGTGTGTGTGTGTCTGTGTGTGTGTGTGTGTGTGTGTGTCTGTGTGTGTCTGTGTGTGTGTGTGTGTGTCAAATAGACAACAGACAACAATCAATTCACGGATTAATAACTAATAACTAGAAAAAGAAAGCATTTCCTGCAGAAAATGCGTGTGAATGCTGAAAGCAGCTGAACCCTATTACTGAAGCAATGCTGAATGAGCTGAAGAAATTGTTGAATCAATGCTAAATTGGCTTAAGAAACTGCTAAAATGATGTTTAAAAGGCTAATGGCAAAGCTGAAACATATAACTTGTGGTATGAAGTGAATGCCTTTGAAAGGTAAAAAGCAGTAGAAATGTTACTGTAAAGACAAAGATGTAAGTTAAAGATGTTAAAAACATTGAAATCCTGCATGTTTAACTGTAACATTTGAAATCAAATCTGCAGATAACCTGAATAGGAATAGATTAAAAAGTAGAAATGAAAAAAAAAACACACAAACAGAAATGGTTGCACTTTTAATTAAAATATAGAGTACATCAAGTTATCTTGACACAACATCACAACAGTAGACAGACAGACAGACAGACAGACAGATAGATAGACAGATAGACAGACAGATAGATAGATAGATAGATAGATAGATAGATAGATAGATAGATAGATAGATAGATAGATAGATAGATAGATAGATAGATAGATAGATAGATAGATAGATAGATAGATAGATAGATAGATAGATAGATAGATAGGTTGGTTGGTTGGTTGGTTGGTTGGTTGGGTTGGTTGGTTGGTTGGTTGACTCATGGTCGTTGAGGTCGATTATCACTGTCAGAGATCTTCAGTCTTGAGTGGAGGGGATGATGAGGATCTGATGGTGGCTCCTCCACCTTCTTGGAGTCAGTGGATGATTGATTGATTGATTGATTGATTGATTGATTGATTGATTGATTGATTGATTGATTGATTGATTGATTGATTGATTGATTGACTCGTGGTCGTTGAGCGATCATCACTGTCAGAGATCTTCAGTCTTCAGTGGAGGGGATGATGAGGATGGTGGCTCCTGGTGGCTGTGAGGCCTGTGGTTGATTCAGGTGTTTCTGGGTGTGGTGCAGAGCTGTGGGGGAGATGATGTGGGTCCATTAGGAGGGAGGAACATGAGTTCAGGTAACATGGGATATTTTCACAGCTTCAGGTGTAAGGGGCAACAAACCTGACGTGGGTGAGGCAGGTGGTGAAACAGGTGTTGATTTGTAAACCTGTTTTCCAGACAGTTGTTCAGGTGATCTCCAGTCTGACGATCTGATGTGTCTCTGATGTGTTTGTCTCTAAGACCAGTTGCTGTTGAGGAACAGAACCACGTTGAGGTCTTCGGGCTCAATGCAGCCCCTGAGTTTGTGGAACTGGTCTCCAGCCCTGGAGAAGGCTCTCTCAAAGGGCATGGCAGTTGACACCACCCCAAGTTTCTTCAGAGCCAGCTGGCTCAGTTCACCAAAATGAGTCTTTCCTGTGGTCCTCCACCAGACGAAGGGGTTGGACGCCTCTCCATATTCCACAGTGGCCATGTAGCGCTCCAGCTGGTTGTTGATTATTGTATGATCTCGACATGCAATGAGCTCACTCATTATGTTGCCCTTCGCCTTTTTTTTGTTTGTTCCTCTCAGACGTTCTTTGTATCTTGGATCGAAGAAGGTGCTGGAGACAAGTTGGTCGTTGAGAGGCCACAAATTTGTAAATCTGTTGAGTAAAATCCGAGCGAGCTCATTGTTTCTCCCTCCCTCCTCAAGTTTATCCATGAGGAGTGGCAACACGACAGAATTAGACTGAAATCCACTTTTCATGGTGGACGTTGCTTCCATCAGCGGCTTCAGAGCTGAGATCAGGTTGTCGAGTTTCTTTTTATCTTCTTCATTCAGAATTAAATCTGCCTTGCCTTTGTCGTTGAGCACCATCACCATGGCCCCGTACTGCTCATTCAGTCCCTGAAGCATGAGCAGCCAAGTGAACCACTGGTCATCCGAGTACATGTCCAGCTCCTTTTGTGCCATTTGCAGCTTCTGTTGAATCACTCTGAGATCCTTCTCAGCTTCAGAATCGGTCTTGAAGAACATGATGATGTTCTGACACTTTGTGAGAACACTTTCTAGCTTATCGTTCTCCTTCAGATCCTTACATACCTCATTTAAGGTCTCGGCAAAACAAGGCATGTCATTCCATTCAACTTGCACATTTCTCATCTGTGGCATCCCGGCTCTGACCACACAGTGGACCTTCTCTTTCACGCCCCAAGCCTCCATGACAGCTGAGAGCTGCTTTTTAATGTTGGTGGCAGATTTATCTCCATAAAGGCGGATAGTTTCAAGCATGTTGGACTTGTGATTTCCATGTTTGTCCACAAAATGGCAATGCATTGTCAGATACGGGTCTTCAGGTCTTGACGACCACAACTCACATGTCAGTACGACGTCATCAGCAGAGGCCAAGCTGGATCGCAACTCATTTTTCTTTCTCTCGTAAACTTTGGAAAGCTCAGAGCGGATCACCTCTTTGGTAGGAATTTGAACATCAGGGTTTAGTGCGTTCACAAACTCCAGAAAGCTAGCTCCTACTATTGTCTCCAGGGGCTGCAGAGTTGATATGCTCATCTTCAACAGGCTTTCAATCGTCCCATCAATGTTACTGATCTGTGGTGGGGGGAGGCCTGAGTGCCCAGCTGTGGAAAGAAACAGATTCAAAGTTCAGGATAGTTGAGTTGAGTTGAGTTGAGATTACTTTATTTATCCCATAGGGCAATTCTGTTTCTACAGCAGACCACCGTTGTTTTAGAGGTAAATTCATGAAAAACTGCCCCTGAAGGCAACGTGCATCAGTGGTTTTGCATGAATTTACCTCTAAAACAACTCTGTCTGGTAACGTTGTGTTATTATCTCATAGCGTGGTGAATGTGCAGCTCACAACTTGTCCACCAGAGCCGTGAGCTGCTCAGAGCTACGCTACGGAGGCTCATGGGATTTCTTGGTTTCCCTCATCAAACTCATCAAATACACAATCCAAAATCTCCAAAACGCTCTGGTGGACAAGTTGTGACCTGCACATTATGGGATGAGGGATGAGGGAAACCAAGAAATCCCATGAGCCTCCGTAACGTAGAGCTGAGCAGCTCACGGCTCTGCTCCGCCATTCTAAAAAATAGCTTGCACCGACAATTAAAGGTAACGAACCTACTGCTATGACTATAGGGATTATGGCAATGGGCCAATTTGCCAAAATGTTGAACTATCCTTTAAAAAAATGATTAAAACACTTTTTACTACTGTAACGAATATGGGAATGCCTAAATAAAGTGGTTATTTTATCAAAGTTAATGGTTTTGCACTTTTCCTCGCACTAGGACACCTTTTTTGCTTTAAAACTGTGTTGTTTTACATTTATAACAAACGTGTGTGTGTGTGTGTGTGTGTGTGTGTGTGTGTGTGTGTGTGTGTGTGTGTGTGTGTGTGTGTGGCTGCTTTTCAGATGGATCTGTTTCTTCCATCTGTCCCAGCAGAATAACAGACAGAATGGTTGTTTCGTGTCCCGCTCTTGGTCCTGGACATAATATCTCTGTAACATCTTGATGGAACGTCTTCTTGGCACAAGTGTCCATGACTTGATTATGGTCAATATGTTCATTTCTTTTTTCAGCAACTTGCTGTTCTCTCAGCCGATGGTTCGTTGGCCGATTGCTTTTTTCGTATTTTGATGGCTGACTGCTTTTTTGGTAGCCCTTTGCTGTCTGTTAGCCATTGCTGTTTCGTTAGTTGTTTGCTTGTTTATTAGCCGTCTGCTTTTTAGTTATCTCTTTGTTGGCCATACTGTCTTTTGGCCGATTACTTTTTTGCCAGCCGTTTGCTGTTTTGTTCACCGTTAACTCATAGGCAGAGTTTGAGTTTCCTGACTGGGGGGGGGGGGGGACAGAAAAACAAACAAAAAACTATAGCCTACAGACTGCTTTGAGATCTGGACCAACAACACCTAAAGCATATTTAGCAGTGCATTATGACTCATATGCTAAATAAGCAATGAAATTGCAAAGCAGGTTTTAACACTGTAGTCTTTATGAGAGTGTTGGCTGGCCTTCTTTGTACAATCGTAGATGGGAACACTGGTATTCTTTTCTTTATAAGGCCGTCCTGTGTGACTTGCCTCCTTATTTGTGTTCTCTCTCGGTTCCTAAAGTCAACACCAGAAGCTGTCGTCTCAGGCACGATAGATTGATAATGTATACTATTCCTCGTACACGGACTGTCTTTGGGGAAAGTGCCTTCAAAGCATTCGCACCCTTGTCCTGGTATAAATTACAGAGTCATCTTAAATTGGATTATCGCCCAAGTATGGAAGATTTTAAAGCTAGGATCAAGGACTATTTGACTACTGAATGCACATGTTCTCTCACCGAACACAGCTGGTGATTATAATGTATTGATGCGATTTGCTGTTATTGTTTTAGCTGTTTTTATGTTTGTTTTGTTGATGTTGTCTAAATGTGGATGTACTGTGCTGCTTTCTTGGCCAGGACCCCCTTGCAAAAGAGATTCTGAATCTCAATGGGATTATTCCTGGTTAAATAAAGGTTAAATAAAAATAAATAAATAAATAAAACTTACGTTCATAAATGTCCAGAGGTGGGTAGAGTAGTCAAATATTTTACTGAAGTAAGAGTATAGTTACTTTAGAAAAATGTTACTCGAGTAAAAGTAAAAAGTAGCCATCCAAATATTTACTTGTTGGTGAAAAAACTACTCAAGTACTTTGAGTAAGAGTAACGAATCCTGTCCTATCCATTAAAGGCCAAAAAAGCCCCCCAAAATATATTTTTTAAAAACTACTCTGAGAAGTATAATTTATCCAAATAGTTACTCAAGTAAATGTAATGGAGTAAATGTAGCGCGTTACCACCTCTGTAAATGTCCTATAGTGGAGAAGTAATCTTAGGTCTATATCCATTAATTTACATAATGACAATGTAGAGTGACTGGCTCACTCTACATTATTCTGCTTATTACACGGCTTATGAGTGAAATAATACATTTGAGGCATAACAATGACCAAACTATGACTTTTATTGATTCAGAAATTGCATCATTAGCGGATCTGCAAGTCCCGGACTCTTTTCCTCTGTGTTAACCCTCCTCCTCTTCCTCCTCCACCATGTGCATTTGTTTTCAACAAAGCCGGTGAGAAATCAATCCATGGAGCGGTGGGGGCCTGAGTGGGACAAAGTCACGTGAGGACCCTATTGTTGGTGTAACGTGACAATTTATCCCCGTAATCAATCACATTTTTGGAGGCCATGCTACCATGCTGCCATGCTCGAAAACTCACTAACCCTAACCCTAACGTTGTGTGTGTTTCAGCTATAAGCATGAAAATTGGTAGGCTCATAGAGCTCGTCAAGACGCACAAAGAAGTCCCAGAGTTGCTTGCTCTAAACCGAAGTTGGAAGTCAGCCATTTTGATTTTGAAGTTTTTTCCTATTTGAACAAACTCCTCCTAGGGATTTCATCCGATCGACTTCAAATTGACCCTTCGCGTAAGCTCCGCCCCCTTGGTTACTGTTGCTACGCCGGGCAAGCTTTCACTCCCAGCCATGCTCCTGGCAGTATCGATTTCAAAGGAAATATCAGCAAATGTCTGGATAAACTGTTCTGAGATAATAGAGAGAAGAAGTCACAAAGATCATTCATAGTTTTCAGTGAAGTGACTCGCGCAGGAGGATAAAACATCTGTTCAACGACACGACTGGACAATGTACAGAGCAGCAGTAAGGACCGGTAATTTTACCGTCTATCAACCCACCAAGACTTAGGTCATCTCACTGGTCATGAAACGTTGTCAAACTGCAAGTTTTTGGGCGAATGTGAACCACATACAGCTTTGGCTGCTGTTTTGTTTTCTCCCACCGCTGTATCAGTCAGTGAAAGCAGTCCCTGCCTGGAGGATCCCTCGCCTAAAAGCCCAGGTAAAAGCCCTAAAAGTACAGCTGTCATTTCGGAGGTGAACATATGGTTATCCCCATATTTACACTCGCTCAAGTCGAAAAAAAAGTCCGCTCGTATCTGAACATCTCTATATTGCTGCTGCCGCCGCCGCCACCGCCGCCGTAGTAGCAGCGGCAACAACAACATCCTTCTCTACAAACAAATGTTTTTCGTCCTAGTCTCAAAATGTGTCCACAAAAGCAAACGTAATGACTCACTGCGGAAAGCTTGCCAGGCCTATAGTTACGGTTGCTAACGTAGGATTGGACAATAGCCGTTTGTGGGAGGAGATGGCGAAGGGTCAATTGACTACAGATCATCCAGAGACCATGCTGATAAAAAGTTGCGGTAACACTTTACAATAAGGTACACAAAATGAGGGTAGTTAATGAGTAACTAATGAGGAACTAATGAGTAGTTAGTGAGGAATTGAGCTACACAAAATTACAGTAGTTACTGAGGAACTACTGTTTAATTATCTATTATCTACTATTAGTTAATGGTCAGTTCTTCAGGAATCCCTGATCAAATTTCAGAGGAGTAGTTACTGAGGAACTAATGAGTAGTTAGTTAGGGAAATGAGATACACAAAATTAGAGTAGTAGTTACCCTTTTTGTGTACCTTATAGTAAAGTGAGACATCAAAATGACTAGGTAATGAGTACTGAATCATTAGTTACCCTTTTTGTGTACCTTATAGTAAAGTGAGACATCAAAATGACTAGGTAATGAGTACCGAATCATTACTGAATCATTAGTTACCCTTTTTGTGCACCTTATAGTGAAGTGAGACATCAAAATGACTAGGTAATGAGTACTAAATCATTACTGAATCATTAGTTACCCTTTTTGTGTACCTTATAGTGAAGTGAGACATCAAAATGACTAGGTAATGAGTACTGAATCATTACTGAATCATTAGTTACCCTTTTTGTGCACCTTATAGTAAAGTGAGACATCAATATGAGTAGGTAATGAGTACTGAATCATTACCTAGGCATTAGTTACTATTTTTGTGTAAGGTACACAAACATTACAGTAGTTACTGATGAACTAATGAAGAACCAAAATAATCATTTGCCTCCATGTGCACCAAAATAACTTTTGTCTTCACGGGCACCAAAATAAGATTTTACCTGCACAGGTACACCAAAATAACATTTTTTTTTATGTCCACACACAAGAAAACATGATAGAATGTAAAAAAAAAGAGAAAGAAAAGAAAAGAAAAACCTTTGTAGCTTTCTTGTTTTAATAATAGCCTAATAAAAAATAACAAGTGTGTAGCGTCCCCAGCTAAATGATGGTCACAAATGATGAAACTGATGGTTCACATTCCTTTATTTCATGGACCGTATTCAGTTGCAGACACACCGTAAGAGCTATGAGAAGAAGAAAATAAAATACAGTTACCTTTCCTTTTACATAAATGAAATTATTTTTAACTGCTTTTATCACATAAACAATCATGTAAGTTGACTCCCTTTTTATCTATTTTAATCAAAAGACAATATCCAAATGGAGTGCTGTATTACCATGAAATAAATATTTTTAACCGTTTGTTTTTAATCCAATAAACTGTTTTTAACCTTACCAGACCTCACATCAAACAGACAAAATACGTCCTGTTGCATTATTAAAACAATCAACGAGTTAGCTTAGCTCCATATCTCACTTCAATGTATTGAAGTGAGATGGAGCTAAACTAAGCTAACTAAGCCGAGCTGCCAATGCTAATAGCTACCGCTAACCACAACACGCTCCATACATGAGACTATCAACGGCGACTAAACCCGAGCCGGACATAAATATAGCATGAAAAGGTAACAAAAACAAACCTTGTGCCCCTTATTAGCCAGGTGCTACGGCGTTTCATGTAAGTTAGGCACACTTTTACTGTGCGTTTGTCACAGTCTGTAATTGGGGACTTATGACTTTGTTTATTTGTTTTTTTCTTTGTGTGTGATCATATCGTGTGCAGTGTTAATTAACTCTCCCCAATGCAGCTGCGGCGTGTCATTCCAGTGAAGACACACCGGTACAAGGTTTCCCTAATCAGCCCTAATCAGTAGTAGACAATGTCATTGGCTGGAGGGGCAAGGCCAGAGGATCTCGCACGGCGTCTTTGTCTTTCTCTCCTGGGGTGGCAAGCAGAGAGGAGCCTGTCGGTGAGCAGCCCAGCTAGTGGAGTAGCTGAGGATACACAGAGGAACTCCAGGTGCTAACTGCTGGGGAAGAGCGAGCCAGCCGGAGAGGAGAGGCAGCCAGCCGAGGGTGCGGCGAGAGTGAGTCCTACGGGACCTGATATGCTTCAAGCCTTATTGGCATCAGGCGAGTGCATCTCCATACCAGTTCCTGATGTTATATTGTGATTGGTGCACACATGGTTGTTCATTTTACTCCATAGAAGTTCTTCGCGTCTCCAGAGAGGGTCCCAACGCAGCCTACGTCCACAGCCACGGTCCCAAGCTCTCCCCAAGGACGCACGGAGCCCAGAAGGACTCAAAGACTATGTATTAGCGCCCCCTGCTGCTCATTTCAAGCGACAGACATTTTTAAGGCCCTTTTAGCTTTTCATCATCACCTTTTTAAAAGAAAAATAAACTGTGTCCTGAATTGACTTCCTCGTGGTCTGTGTATCCTTGACCCAGAGATCTTAAAGAACCTCTTGTGACATTTGGCGTTGTCGGCAGGATCTCTGGTAATCAAGGTGCACAGTCATGAATGAAGACCAGGAAGCAACAGGCCAGCCAGTCCCAAATATGTGGCCGTGGTTTATGGGAATCCCATGGGCCCCCAAATTTGATGGAAAAAAAGAAAAATTTGCAGATTGGGCCAGTCAGATAAAAGCTCTTTTGAGGGCTCAGGGCCTCAATGAAGAACAGAAGATAGATTTTATTATTAGTTCCATTGAGGGCGATGCCAAACGTGAAATCTTTTTAGAAGACGAACAACAGCGAGACACGGCTGACAAAATTATAGACCTTCTTAGAAGGTTGTATGGAGATACCCGCTCTGCTGCTGACTTACGCACAGCATTTTTCAACATTAAGCAAGGCAATGGGGAAACGGTGGGTGATTTTAGTCTTCGGATGAGAGAGGCCTTCCAGGAATGGAAAAGAGCAGAACCAAATGGTTCGGCACAATTAGCCAACACTCTGAGAGACCAGATGATCATCAGTTTACAGCCAGGTGTATTGAAGAAAGAGTTACAAAGACAAGTACGCAGAAATGCTGACATGACCATCACTGAGCTCCTACAGGAAGCCAAGGAGCTACAGAGGGAAGGCTGGGGGATGGAGTGTGAAGGTTTGACCAACCAAGTTGCCACCACACCTACCGTTGACCCACTTTCTCAATGGAAAAACCAGACTCGGACCGAATTGGTGCAACTAATCACAGAGTTGGGGAAAGGTCTAAAGGAAGAAATCCAAAATCTTAGACAAGCCACGCCCCAGTACAGCAGAGTTCCATCACAGAGGCACAACCGGTCCCGCCCTCGCTGGGATGATCAAGGACAGCCCATCTGCCTCCATTGCGGACAACCTGGACATTTTCGCAGGGAATGTCCCCAGGGTAAGGCACCTCAGCCAGCTTTAAAGTCCCACTCCCGCGACCCTTTTCGGCCATTTTAAAACCAGCTCATTAGCCATGCACATTAGCAATGCACCTCTGGGGGGTGGGCGGAGACTGCGCTGCTCTGCACCCGCCCAGCCACCTCCTCGCACCCCACCCCCCCGCTTGCTGACAGCTGGACATTGTACAATTACAGATTCAGCGCGTTTAACGTAAAACTCCACACTGGGATTCGATCCCAGACTGGTGCATAGTCCTTGCTCACAGTGCAAGCTGCTCTACCAGGTGAGCTATACCTATTATACCTTCACAGCTACACCGAGCTGTGAAGGCTTTCACCTCTGAGCCAGATGCAGAGCGGGGCGGGAGCTTGTAGCACTAGTGCCCTCCCCTGGAGCTGTGACACCCTCAACTCCAGTCTTCCTGAAACTGCCAGTTTGAGTCTGCCATTGGTTCACAGCAGTTTGAAGGCAGAAAAACTCTGAAATGCAATTTTGCACTTCCTTCTCTGCTGATAAGTGCTCTAACACAAGAAAAATGCCACAGGAACATGTGAAAAGCTCAAAAAACACGATTTTCACGGGAGTGGGTCTTTAAACTCCCAGTCCCGGCCACTGTAGGGCAAGTGGACGGAGAAGCAGCAGCACCATCTAAGCCCTCCTTTATTGGAAAATGTCCAGCTGTAGAGGTAACAGCTGAAGGAGCCACCATCCCATGCCTACTCGACACAGGATCGCAGGTAACCCTTTTCAGCGAGACATTTTTTAAGAAATATTTTAACAAACAAATCGAAGAAAAAACAAAAATTGCTTGGTTAAAATTAAAAGCAGCAAATGGGTTACAGATCCCATATGTGGGTTATGCAATGTTTGACTTCCAGATTGGGGGAATCAAAATTCCAGATAGGGGGTACTGATTGTCTCTGATGAAATCATGGGGCCTGATCAGGGATTACTAGGAATGAATGTGATTGGCCATGTATGGCACACGGTACATCTGGGGGCCCATCCAGGACTAGAAGCTTTTAAGTCTGCTATCTCCCAGGGCTCCCGCCAAGAGTGGGAACGAGCTTTGGCCTGCTGCCAGAGAATAGTGACAGTGGGACCAACCGAAGAGAGGCCTGTTATTGCCCGCTTGATCAAACAACAACCGGTTGTGGTTCCAGCAGAGAGCGAGATGGTGTTGTGGGCACACATTCCAGAGGACTCTGGTAAGACACACTACACTGCTTTGGTAGAGGGCATGGATACAGAGACTGACTGGCAAGTAGCACACGCAGTAGTTGATATTAAGAATCACAGAATTCCAATACGGGTGTGTAATCCACACCCCTACCCCATTGAGATTCCTCAGCGCCAACCGCTGGCTAAAGTGTGTCAAATATCTCTTGATCAAATCCATACTGACCGTCTTGAATTTCAGGAATTTCCAAGTGGAGAGCTGAAGGTAGCAGTACGTGCAGTCCAGGAAATTGCAGAGGATGGCACCTCGGGTGGGGTTCCACAATGCACTAACCTCAACCAAACGCAGCAGGAGAGAGTGGACAGGCTCATGGCTAAGTGGAAGTGTGTGTTCGCCCAGAATGAAGAAGACTTTGGGCAGACCAGTGCAGTGCTCCACCAGATACCCACCGGTGATGCCCCTCCCTCACGAGAAAGGTATCGGCCCATACCACCAAAGCTCTATCAGGAATTACGATCCATGCTGCAGGACATGATGGATAAAGGAATTGTTCGAGAGAGCAGTAGCCCCTGGGCAGCCCCAGTCGTCCTAGTAAAAAAGAAATCTGGTGCATGGAGGTTCTGTGTTGATTACAGACGCCTGAACGCCCTCACTCACAAAGACGCCTACCCGTTACCTCGTATTGAGGAGTCCCTAACTACCCTGTCTAAAGCAGAGTGGTACTCAACGCTGGACCTTGCTAGTGGATATTGGCAAGTTGAAGTTGATCCTGCAGATCGGGAGAAGACTGCATTCACAACTCCCCTGGGGCTTTACGAGTTTGACCGGATGCCTTTTGGACTCTGTAACGCACCAGCAACCTTCCAAAGGCTAATGCAGCGTTGCCTTGGATCACAGGTAAACAAATCTCTCCTTATTTACCTTGATGACATCATTGTGTATTCTGATTCATTTGACACACATCTAATCCACCTAGAAAGAGTGTTTCAGAAATTGCATCAACATGGTTTAAAGCTGCAGCCTAAAAAGTGTGCCCTATTCAAGAAGGAAGTGAGTTACCTCGGCCACATCGTCAGCCCACAGGGTGTGGCCCCGAATCCAGAAAAAATCAAGGCTGTAGTGGACTGGCCCCCACCTACTACTGTACGGCAAGTACGCTCATTCCTCGGGTTGGTAGGCTATTACAGACGCTTCATTCACTCCTTTTCAAAGATTGCTACACCACTACATGCACTTACACATGGCATTAAACAGCCAAGCTCCAAAAACCAGCCTGTTGAATGGAGCTCAGATTGCCAAAGAGCCTTTGAGTCACTTAAAGAGATGTTAGTGACTGCCCCGATCCTTGCATATGCAGATTTTAAGTTGTCATTTAAACTGTATACTGACGCAAGCTTTGAGGGGCTGGGTGCTGTGCTCTGTCAAGTACAAGAGGGCAAGGAAAGGGTAATAGCTTATGCTAGTCGAACCTTAAGCCCTGATGAACGTAATGACAAGAATTACAGCTCGTTCAAATTAGAGCTGCTTGGTCTTAAGTGGGCAGTCACAGAAAAGTTTAAAGACTACCTTTATGGCACCCATGTAGATGTATACACTGACAACAATCCTTTAGTGCATTTAGACACAGCAGGCCTGGGAGCAGTAGAACAGAGATGGGTGGCACAGCTGGCAAATTTTGATTTTACTCTGAAATATCGCCCAGGAAAGGAGAACAGCAATGCTGACGCGCTGTCCAGGAGACCCTCGGAGGAAACATCATCCCACGTCATGGCTACGACCGAGGACGGCGTACAAAAAGGACCAGAGGCATGGGCGGAACGCCAGGACGAGGATCCAACCCTAAAGACGGTAAAAACAATGATCCAACAGCCAGATTCCACTCAAAGGCAAAAATCAAAATTGTTGAAAGCTTACTCCAAGTGTTGGCACCAACTCCACATGACAGGGAATCTCCTAGTAAAAATGAGTGAAGAACAAGATTCCAATCAACAGACAGAACAAATTGTAGTTCCAGCTGGATGGAGACGATTAGTGTGGGAAGAATATCACAACGCAGCAGGCCATTTGGCAGGAGCCAAAACATTGTCCCTGTTACAGCGGAAGTTTTATTGGCCGGGACAAAAGGATGATGTGCACCAGTGGTCCACCAACTGCAGTCACTGCTGGTCCCAACGCCCACAACCAGAGGTAAGGGCCCCATTGAACTCTATTGTTACCTCTCACCCCATGCAATTGGTTCAAGTTGACTATTTGTCTTTAGGCAGACCCGAAGACGCATATCCATACATCCTGGTAGCAATAGATGTTTTTTCAAGATATGCTTGGGCCATTCCAACAAAGGATCAGACAGCAGTAACGACCGCAAAAGCATTTTGGCAGCATATCATCCAGAACTTTGGCTGTCCAGAAAGAATCCACTCTGACCAGGGAGCCCAATTTGAATCGGCCATTTTCTCTGAACTGATTCACATGTATGGAGCCCGTAAGAGCCGCACTACCCCCTACCACCCCCAAGGTAATGGGTCAGTAGAACGTTTGAACCACACATTGCTGACACTTCTGAACTCATTAGAAGGGGATGAACAAACACATTGGCCCAGAAAGTTACCTGAGCTAGTGCATGCATACAATAACACTGTGAATGATTCCACTGGCCTGTCACCTTTTTTTGTCATGCATGGCAGGAATGCGCTCCTCCCAGTGGACATAATGATGGGAGCCACCGCACCAGCCAAGGTCTTCTCTGAAAGGGGGTGGGTACAGGCCCACCACTCAACACTGACCCAGGCCTACGAAACGGTGGCTAAACACACACAACGACAACAGACTCGAGACCAGAAACGCCACGATCGGAGGGGAACGGCTGAACCCCTCCTCCCAGGAGAGCGTGTACTGGTAAGGAATTTTCGTTGGAGGTCCCAAGGAAAGTTGGCCCCCAGATGGAGTCGAGAGCCATTTGTGGTTGTATCTGCTCTTTCTCCAAACAGTCCGAGTTACAGAGTACGGCCAGACGATCAGGAAGGACCAGAGCGTACAATCCACCGGAACGACCTGAAACCCTGCGTGTTTGCCCCAGTACAACCATCACTAGAGAAGGACCACAATTCAGCCACGACTAAGGTGAGAGGACACCCCCCTATGCTCCTCATCAGGCCTCAATGGAATCCACCCGCAACTCAGGTGACTGTAGACCTACAGGGTGCCCCACCAGAGAGGACAGCACCAGTTGAACAATCACTTGCACGTGATAATGCCCAGAACAGGCCGGAGGAAGAACAGCTACCGGACGGCCAACCCCGAAGGTCCTCCAGGGAAAACCTTGGGGTCAAGCCCCACCGGTATCAGGATGAATGAAGTTGCCGAGGACGACAACTGAAAAGACTGGGAGGAGTGTCACAGTCTGTAATTGGGGACTTATGACTTTGTTTATTTGTTTTTTTCTTTGTGTGTGATCATATCGTGTGCAGTGTTAATTAACTCTCCCCAATGCAGCTGCGGCGTGTCATTCCAGTGAAGACACACCGGTACAAGGTTTCCCTAATCAGCCCTAATCAGTAGTAGACAATGTCATTGGCTGGAGGGGCAAGGCCAGAGGATCTCGCACGGCGTCTTTGTCTTTCTCTCCTGGGGTGGCAAGCAGAGAGGAGCCTGTCGGTGAGCAGCCCAGCTAGTGGAGTAGCTGAGGATACACAGAGGAACTCCAGGTGCTAACTGCTGGGGAAGAGCGAGCCAGCCGGAGAGGAGAGGCAGCCAGCCGAGGGTGCGGCGAGAGTGAGTCCTACGGGACCTGATATGCTTCAAGCCTTATTGGCATCAGGCGAGTGCATCTCCATACCAGTTCCTGATGTTATATTGTGATTGGTGCACACATGGTTGTTCATTTTACTCCATAGAAGTTCTTCGCGTCTCCAGAGAGGGTCCCAACGCAGCCTACGTCCACAGCCACGGTCCCAAGCTCTCCCCAAGGACGCACGGAGCCCAGAAGGACTCAAAGACTATGTATTAGCGCCCCCTGCTGCTCATTTCAAGCGACAGACATTTTTAAGGCCCTTTTAGCTTTTCATCATCACCTTTTTAAAAGAAAAATAAACTGTGTCCTGAATTGACTTCCTCGTGGTCTGTGTATCCTTGACCCAGAGATCTTAAAGAACCTCTTGTGACACGTTCACACCAAAAGCTTCCAAAGCGTCAAAAACGCCGGAAGTCAATTCATTTTCAATGAGAGCCCGGCGACACCGAGCGTCCAAAGCGTCAACAGGCGTCGCCGCGCTTCCAAAGCGTCCAAAGCTTCCAAAGCATCCAAAGCGTCACCAGATGAGAAGTTGAACCATAGTTAACTTTAGGGTAATGAGCTATGACGCGGTTAAGCGGCAACCGGCGGCAGCCTGTCACAATAGAGATGTCCGTCGGCTGCCTTTTTTTTCTTTTTTTTGTATTTCAGCTCCCCAATGACCAGCGCGAACGAACTTTGACGCCAGTCACGTGACGAGCGGCCAAAGCGGCTGAAAATATTTGCCGTTTTGGGAGCTGTCTTGTCTGACGCCCACCCTCGAGCGTTTTTGACGCTTTGGAAGCTTTTGGTGTGAACGCACAGTTAGCATTGAAGACACTCTGGCCTTGCAGACACACTGCCGGTAAAATCCGTAGCACCGGAAGTTTATGAGGTCTCGGCGAGACGCTTTCAAAATAAAAGCACTGAATATAACGTCTGCTTAATATATAAGAAATAAAGCCCTGACCTTGACTAATGTTCAGAAACTAAATAAATAAACATAAAAACAACAAATGAAGTAATGTTCTTATCATATTAAAGGTCATTTACAAAGTGTCATTTGTCTTTTATTTTGGAAATGAGATCATCATTTCCTATGCACCTTTACTGTGAGGAGCAGTGAATTCACTTGGCACAAGAGAAGCAATGGACCATGCCACAAGAGAAGCAATGGACCATGCAGGGAAAAGCAAAAGAAGGAAAATCCCATTTCGACGATATCTCGAGGACGAGGGTGTGACCGTACAGTGATATTTTAATGGTATCTGTCTTTTTTTTTTTTTTGGAAGATGTGTAAGATGACTCCTCAAATTTTACTATGCTAACTTTCTCCAAAGTGAATGTAGCCTTCTAAAACCTAGCATAGCATTGATGCTATGGTCGGTTAACAGAATGTAGCATCGATGCTACACTTGCACACGTTGTACAAAACATTAAACAACCTGTTAACTGCATCTGAATCGCGGGATTCTTTGCTTTCCGAGGGTCCTTGAATGGTGCCTCTATGAAAGTATGCTCAAGTGTTGCATTGATGCTAGCTCGGTTTAGCTCTGTTCCCTTACCATGTGGTTACATGACGCATATCGTCCCTTGTTGTCATAGAGGCACCATTCGAAAAATCCCGTGATTCAGATGCTGTTCACAACTCGTCTCTATCATATACGGTTCATAAGTTATTTAATATTTTGTCAAAAATGTGCAACCTCAGCATCAATGCTATGCTCGGTTTAGCTTCTCTTCCAGTGTCACGTGTTGTCGTAGAGGCACCATTCAAGGACCCTCGGAAAGCGGATAACCACCCGATTCAGATGCTGTTCACACCTCGTCTCTATCATAAACGGTTCATACGTTATTTAATGTTTTGTAAAACATGTGCAAGCGTAGCATCGATGTAACGTTCGGTTAACCAAACTACGGTCGGTTTTAGAGGGCTAAATTCACTTTGGACAAAGTTTTCTTAAAGTAAATTTGAGGAGCAATCTTACCGAATTTGTATATATTAAAAAAAAAAAGAGAGAGATACCATTAAAATGTACTTATACTGTACGGTCACATCCTCATCCTCGAGATATAGAACGTCTCTGATATAGTCGAGATGGGAGCTTCTGCTCTTCCTTGCTCTGTCCATTACTTCTCTCATCGTTGTCAAATGAATTCACTGCTCCTCACAGTAAAGCTGCACAGGTGAGCCACCGGAATTGAAGATCTTGTTTCCAAAATAAAAGACAAATGACTTTTTTTTTTAAGCAAGTAAGCTACAAAGGTTTTTGTTGTTGTTGTTGTTGTTTTACATTCTATGTCATTTTGGTGCACATGGAGGCAAATGATTATTTTGGTTCCTCATTAGTTCATCAGTAACTACTGTAATGTTTGTGTACCTTACACAAAAATAGTAACTAATGATTCAGTACTTATTACCTACTCATTTTGATGTCTCACTTTACTATAAGGTACACAAAAAGGCTAACTAATGATTCAGTAATGATTCAGTACTCATTACCTAGTCATTTTGATGTCTCACTTTACCTTAAGGTACACAAAAAGGGTAACTAATGATTCAGTACTCATTACCTACTCAATTTGATTTCTCACTTTACCTTAAGGTACACAAAAAGGGTAACTAATGATTCAGTAATGATTCAGTACTCATTACCTACTCATTTTGATGTCTCACTTTACCTTAAGGTACACAAAAAGGGTAACTAATGATTCAGTAATGATTCAGTACTCATTACCTACTCATTTTGATGTCTCACTTTACCTTAAGGTACACAAAAAGGGTAACTAATGATTAAGTAATAGTTAGTTCCTCAGTAATTTGATTAGGAGTTACTGAAGAACTCACCATTAACTAATAGTGAGTTCCTCATTCATTCCAAATTTGTTTCATAGTAAATAACTACTCTAAATTTTGTGCACCTCAAACAACTTTACTGTGAACCACGGTGTGATCAGTATACAGTACTACACAGCCCCATGATACATTCATTTAGCCTACCAAACATGTGACAAACTATCATATTTATTTCAAAGGCAACATGGATGGTCATATTGATGTGTATGTGGTCTGAAATTAATGAATAAAATCTTCTCAAGAATCCTGCTGTCTGTGATTTTTTTAAGGAACTACTAATGTAAAGATGAAGATGAAGAAATGAAAAACCACTCATTATGTGTCACTTTAGGTCATAAAGGTTAACTACTGGACATGTTATTGAGTAATGATTCTGTACTGATGAAGTAACTAGTTCACTAATCATCAAGTTGTGATTAACTTTCTATGAAATTTGATCATGAGTTAATGAAGAACTGATCATTAATAGTTCCTCATTAGTTCCTCATTAACTACTCCTCTGAAATTTGATCAGGGGTTCCTGAAGAACTGACCATTAACTAATAGTTAGTTAATCATTAGTTCCTCAGTAACTACTCTAATTTTGTGTATCTCATTTCCCTAACTAATTACTCATTAGTTCCTCAGTAACTACTCCTCTGAAATTTGATCAGGGGTTCCTGAAGAACTGACCATTAACTAATAGTTAATTAATCAGTAGTTCCTCAGTAACTACTGTAATTTTGTGTAGCTTAGTTCCTCAGTAACTACTGTAATTTTGTGTAGCTCAATTCCTCACTAACTACTCATTAGTTCCTCATTAGTTCTTCATTAGTTACTCATTAACTACTCTAATTTTGTGTACCTTATTGTAAAGTGTTACCCAAACAAACAAACAAAAAAAACTATAGCCTACAGACTGCTTCGAGATCTGAACCAATAACACCTAAAGCATATTTAGCAGTGCATTACGACTCATATGCTAAATAAGCAATGAAATTGCAAAGCAGGTATTAACTTACGTTCATAAATGTGAGGTGGGTAAAGTAGTCAAATATTTTACTCAAGTAAGAGTATTTAGAAAAATGTTACTTGAGTAAAAGTAAAAAGTAGCCATCCAAATATTTACTTGAGTAAGAGTATAAAGTACTTGGTGAAAAAACTACTCAAGCACTCTGGGTAAGAGTAACTGCTTAGTAACTTCTGATTTATTTGTTTAATGATCAGCGCATGAAAGTAATCAAATACACAAAATATAAAACAGCAATGAACAAATGCAGATATTGCCAAAGAACGACATTTAACAACTAAGACAATAAATGATTTTTTTTTTAAACATAAATTAAGGCAAATTCATTAAAATTCATTAAATAGAGCCAAGACTAGCAGAATGACTGCAGGAGAGATGTAGTATAACGGCAGATGACTTCAAATATTTGTAAATTAAAACATATTATAAACAGACATAGTTTTTGTAATTAATCTGGGAATACTGTAATGAAATGTTTTGACCAACAGGTGGGGCAACGCCCTCCCTGTTAAACTGTTTCATCAGCCAATTGCTGCTTTATCAGTCATTTGCTCTTTTGTCAGCTGTTTGCTGTTTCGTTAATCATCTGCCATCGAAGCCAACCCTCTCTCTCTCTCTCTCTCTCTCTCTCTCTCACCCCAGCTTCTCCTCTGGTAAAGTTTAATAAAGTTTGTTAAAGTTAGTAAAGTTTTCTGTGTTGATGGTGTTGACCTCTCTGACCTCTGTGTTGACCTGTGTGTTGTTACCTGGCGGCTGCAGTCCGCTGTCGTCATGTTTACACCGTTTGGCTGTTGAGGGTAAACACAGTGATAAATGTAAAATCACAGTGACAGTAACAGAAAAATTAACCAGAGTGTTTCCATGACAACAGACTCACACTGACCTCTGTCCATGTCTCCGTCCATGTCCACGTCTCTGCACCGGAGCGTCACGAGCGATGTCTCTCGGTGAGCGTCGTCTCTGCCTCTGCCTCACCTGTCTGCTCTGACATCATTTTATCATCATTTTATCACCGACCTGGGCGGAGTCTGAGAGTGAAACTCAAGAAAACAGAAGCCAAACAGATTGTACCTGTCCTGTCCTTACCTGACCCAGGTGAACACGCACTCCCACTCAGGTGACACTCAGGTGTAGACATCAGAGAAGTTGTGCTGCTTCACAAAGATCTTGATGGTGAAAACACAACATTAGCCTTTAGCTTCCAGTGATTATCTAAAGCTGTAAGTCCTGAGTCCATCCCAGCTGACAGAGCAGAGGATGGGCGGGCCAGGGCCCACCTTGAAAGGTCACCTGTCCATCACAGAAACAAACAACTATATATTTAAATACGCACCTGTATTCACCTGATGTGTAGGAGGAGCCAGGAAACGAGAAAGAATCCAAAGCAGATGCTGTTTGAAGTCAAGAGGAAACATTTGTTTCCTTCTCTGTTTCTTCCTGATTTCTAATTTTTTTTTGTGACTGTGAGTTTGTTTTGTTCGAATTCATTAAAATAAAATTCTCTGGTAGCCCAGTTTCTGTCTGTTACTTTCTTGTCCAGTGAAGTTGGTTTGTTTGATAGATGATAGATGATGATAGTTAATAAATAATTTGTCAGTTTTATTTTGCTGTGTCATTTTTCATTTTATCACCTGGGCGTGGGCGGAGTCTAAAGGTGAAACTCAAGAAAACTTATAGCTGCTGCGGAGCGATGGGTCGGGTCTGGGCTGTTTTGTTTTTTAAATTTGGGCAAGACAATTGACCTTATAATGTTCATTTTGCAACAGTTGAAGATTGAACCCACAACTTCTGGGACCAAAGTCCATTGTCTATCACACTGAGCTAACCAGCAAGCGGCATTTCAACAGTGGCTTCACAAATTGAGTAGGTTATTTACTGTCATGCAGGCAGATTTGAAACCACTGTGAAAAAAATTCAGCTTTGGGTCGGATCCAGGAGATTTTTGGCAAACATATGGTGGATTTTCAAAGTTTTTAAACTTAGAGGCTTGCTGTGATGCCACCATCTAGTGGTATATAGTCTAGTAGGACATCGGACATTTTGATGTGTCATCATCATCACCCTTGTTGGGTTTTGAACTCACAATCTCTGACAACAAGAACCAATTGCTATCTCTCTGAGCTAATTGGCCGGAGCTGAGAACTGGCGTGTAGCTTCACTTATCGACCCAAGGAGTCACTGTCCAGGCAGCTGTTGTCAAGGCAGTTTACAAAAATGGTTAAAATGTCACAAATTCTGTTATCTAAATAAAAATCTCATAAATGCATAAATTGCATCTAGATAGCATGGAAATGTTGGTGATTTGTTTTTAATGATAAGTGTTTTGCTTCAAAAGAGAACATCTGATGTTTAAAAATGCCACTCTCACATTGACTCCAGTTGTTCCCATGAGAGCAGAATTCAAAATGTTCTAGAAAATTCAATTTTAGAGATAAAATTCTGATATTTGCCAACCTTTATCAACCCTGACTCTAAAATATTGTGATTTTTTTTTTCAGAAAGATTGAAAATGTATTTAGCAAGAATTGGATGGTATATGTTGTTTACAGTCAAACGTTTTCATGCACTGTAGGCTCAATTTTTGATCAATCAAAAACCTGAGAAACAAGTTTTGTGGAGGACGGTCTGGAGATGCTCTGTAGCAAGTTTGGTGACAATTGAGCAAAAATTGTGGGAGGAGATAAGTTTGACAGTTTTTGAAAAAAAACAGAGTGATGGACTTTATAATTTGTATGAGTTTAGGTGGACAAAAGTTTCAGCAGTATCTGGGCTACATTTTGGTGAAAGTTGCAAAACTGTAGCATGTACCGTTGACTTCGTAGGAATTTTTAAAGTTTTAAAATTTAAACACTTATTGTGCTTATTGTGTTTTTTTTTGTGACTGTGAGATTGTTTTGTTCGAATGCATTAGAATAAATTATCTGGTAGTTTCTGTCTGTTACTTTCTTGTCCAGTGAAGCATGGGCAAACAGCCTGTGGTTTTTCACCATAAATCTATTATACCGTATATATCTTACAATAGATCTATGGTTTTCACCAGAGCAGGAAACAGATCCTTTGTTCCTCTGATTGTTAAACTGAACTCCCATGATGCATCAGTGGCCAATTTATGTTGAACTTTATTATGTTTGTAGAGAAGTGGCCACACACCTCAGGTAGGGTTGGCAACTGTCCCGTATTATGATTGTAATGATTTTGTCCTGTAACAGGACAGAATTTAAATCTAGCATCTGCCTCTGTGTTTCAGTGCCTGGATGTCTGACTGTGTGGTGCACTGTCTGTTCTATCAGTGTTTGAAAGTTAACAATGCAATGTTGTGTGAGTCGGTTATAGTTTTTCTACATGTATTTTTTTATTTTTATACACTACTGCTTTACAGTCTCTTATCTATTGTCATACTTTGCACTTTGCACTTTGGTTAGGGTACCCTAAACCAATTCTGTTGTTACTCTGTTTACAATGACAATAAAGCATATTTTATTCTATTCTATTCTAACACAGTCCATCTAAATTAGGGCTACGGGTGGTGTTATATTTCTGTCTTTTGGATTAGTAGTATGATACGATTAAAATACCATCAGTCGCTGTGACTTTATACTTGGCATCTGGCATTACGTAAGTAAGTTTTTCTCCAAAGCAGAATTGTGAGGTGTAGGAAATACATGTAGGCTAAATAAGAGTAAAAGTAAAAGAAAACAATGATGAAGAGGAGTCAAACCTTCCCCACTGTCCATTAAAGACATGAAAACATAGTACTTTGTACTGCATCAGATGCACTGAAGGACCTCTTTACTTTAGGAACTGATGAATCTGAGGTCCAGACCCCTCCCTCACTGAGGGGTCAGAGGTCACACTGTTCTCCTGGTGTAAACTGTGACATGATGGCGCCCTCTTGTGGAGAACCTGGTGAAGAACGACTCATACAACAAGATGTTTGTTGAGTAAATGTATATTTATCATTTATTGTATGTCAAATACAACAGACAACAAGCAATTCACGGATTAATAACTGATAATATATATTTTTTTAATTAAAAAAAAACATCAATGGTTGCAGCTCTAATTAAAATATAGAGCACATCAAGTTATCTTGACACAACATCACAACCTCGGATGGATGGATGGATGGATGGATGGATGGATGGATGGATGGATGGATGGATGGATGGATGGATGGATGGATGGATGGATGGATGGATGGATGGATGGATGGATGGATGGATGGATGGATGGATGGATGGATGGATGGATGGATGGATGGATGGATGGATAGATAGATAGATAGATAGATAGATAGATAGATAGATAGATAGATAGATAGATAGATAGATAGATAGATAGATAGATAGATAGATAGATAGATAGATAGATAGATAGATAGATAGATAGATAGATTGATTGATTGATTGACTCGTGGTCGTTGAGCGATCATCACTGTCAGAGATCTTCAGTCTTCAGTGGAGGGGACGATGAGGATCTGATGGTGGCTCCTCCATCTTCTTGGAGGCTGATTCAGGTGTTTCTGGGCGTGGTGCAGAGCTGTGGTGACTGACAGGTGGGGGAACTGATGTGGGTCCATTAGGAGGGAGGAGCATGAGTTCAGGTAAAACGGGACATTTTCACAGCTGCAGGTGTAAGGGGCAACAAGCCTGACGTGGGTGAGGCAGGTGGCGAAACAGGTGTTGATTTGTAAACCTGTGACCTCACTTCAGCATCTCACCTTTTCCAGACAGTTGTTCAGGTGATCTCCAGTCTGACGATCTGATGTCTCTCTGATGTGTTTGTCTCTAAGACCAGTTGCTGTTGAGGAACAGAACCACGTTGAGGTCTTCAGGCTCAATGCAGCTCCTGAGTTTGTGGAACTGGTCTCCAGCCCTGGAGAAGGCTCTCTCGAAGGGCATGGCAGTTGACACCACCCCAAGTCTCTTCAGAGCCAACTGGCTCAGTTCACCAAATTGATCCTTTCCAGTGGTCCTCCACCAGGTGAAGGGGTTGGACCCCTCTGAAGATTCCTCAGTGGCCATGTATTTCTCCAGTAGGCCCTTTAACTTTGACTTTTGATGAGATGGGCAGTTTCGACCTGCAATTAGTTCCTTCATTATTTTTTCCAGCGCCTGTTTTTTGTTTGTCTCTGTCAGACGCCCTTTGTATCTTGGATCGAAGAAGGTGCTGGAGGCCAGTCGGTGGTTGTTGACATCCCCAAACCTCTTAGGAAATTTGTCGAGTAAAATCCGAGCGACCTCATTGTTTCCTCTTTCCTTCTTAAGTTTATCCATGAGTGAAGTCAGGAGTGGCAACACGACAGAAATAGTCTGAAATCCACTTTTCATGGTGGACGTTGCTTCCTCCAGCGGCTTCAGAGCTGAGATCAGGTTGTTGAGCTTTTTTTTATCTTCTTCATTCAGAATTAAATCTGTCTTGCCTTTGTCGTTAAGCACCACCAACATGGCCCGGTACTGTTCATTCAGTCCCTGAAGCATGGGCAGCCAAGAGAACCACTGGTCACCCGAGTACACCAGCTCCTTTTGTGCCACTTTCAGCTGTGGTTGAATCGCTCTGAGCTCCTTCTCAGCTTCAGAATTGGTCTTGAAGAACCTGATGATGTTCTGACACTTTGTGAGAACACTTGCTAGCTTTCTCTTCTTCAGATCCTTACATACCTCATCTAAGGTCTCAGCAAAACAAGGCATGTCAGTCCATTCAACTTGCATATCTTTCATCTGTGGCATCCCAGCTCTGACCACACAGTGGACCTTCTCTTTCACACCCCAAGCCTCCATGACACCTGAGAGCTGCTTTTTAATGTTGGTGGCAGATTTATTAAAAAGGCGGATAGTTTCAAGCATGTAGGACTTCTGATTTCCTTGTTTGTCCACAAAATGACAATGCACTGTCAGATAGGGATCTTCAGGTCTTGAAGACCACAACTCACAGGTCAGAACGATGTCATCAGCAGAGGCCAATCTGTATCGCAGCTCGTCTTTCTTTCTCTTGTAAACTTTGAAAAGCTCAGAGCGGATCTCCTCTTTGGTAGGAATTTGAACATTGGGGTTTAGTGTTTCCACAAACTCCAGAAAGCTAGCTGCTATTGTCTCCAGGGGCTGCAGAGTGGATACGCTCATCTTCAACAGTCTGTGGATGTTACTGATCTGTGGTGGGGGGATTAGGCCTGAGTGCCCAACTGTGGAAAGAAACAGATTCAAAGTTCAGGGTAATCTCGCATTAAAGGGATGGTTGTTTCGTGTCCCACTCTTGTGGACATTAATATCTGAGTAACATCTTGATGGAACGTCTTCTTGGCACAAGTGTCCACTAAGACTCATGGTGTGTCTCAAATCGCACACTTCTCTTAGTGCACTGCTTTACAGTAGCCTACACTGTAAGGCAATGCACTGCCTTGTGCAGTGCACAAATTTCGAAAAGGGTACCGTCTCAAATCAAACACTGCCGCTGCGCACTTACCGGAAATGACTCAACAGCTTCTTCTTCTATTTTTTTAATTCTGATAGCAGCCGGCCGTTGGGAGCCCTGTCGCCGACACTTGACAGCTCTTTTTGCCGATCAAAACGAGCTATTAAGTTGTGTCTTATTGTGTTAGTGTTGTTGTTGTGCTGGTATGAGTGCTTTTTAAAGACATTTACGCCGTTGTCAGCTCCGTCGCTGCTCAAAGCAACCGCTGCAATTTGAAAAGTAGTGACGTGCTTCAGCTACGTCACCAAGATGGCGGCCGTTAAGTGTGGAAAGTGTCCATTGATCCACACTCAATTTTCTGGCCGTTTGAGTGTGACAATTGAGTGCACATAGCGCACTACATTTTCGCACACTGCTCAGTGTGAACGCACTTATGTACTCAAAATATTAAATGTAAGTGCAGAAGTGTGCGATTTGGGACACACCATCAGACTTGATTATGGTCAATTATGTTCTGCAACTGCTAATAGTGCAGCCATGGCACGGGCACACACCTTCTGCTGGATCATTAACATTTTTTAATTCTACTGTTTAAGCTTTTAGCTGTTGCATTAACTGTTTACTGTTCATAAGCTTGTAATATCAAATATCTATAAAGCCTTAACTGGCTTCACACCAATAAATCTCAGTAATTTATTGAACTGGCCATCTCAAATTTATCCAACTCGCTCAAATGATTATCTAACACTCCAGGTTCCTCGGACAGATTCAGCTTTCGGTAGAACTGCATTCAGTTTTTCTGCTGCTCATACCTGGAACTCTCTTCAACGATCTCTGAAAATGAATTAATTTGTTACCCCAGGCCAGTTTAAAAACATGATCATAAATATGCGCGCTTTTGAATGCAATTGTTTCAAAAAATCCTAAAAAATTGTTGATACTGTGTGATCGTATTGCTGTTTGATGTATTTTTACGATTACTGTATTTGTTATATGATTGTTGTTTTGATTTGATGTGCTCTCGACGTCATTGGAAATGAGGGTTTACCCTCAATGGCTTTCGAGATCTAAATAAAGGTTAAAGAAAGAAAGAAAGAAGCTGTTTGCTTCTTTCGTAACACAAATTTTCTGTTTAGCTGTTTGCAGTTCATCAGAAATTTGCTGTTCATTAGAGGTTGTTAGCCATTTGCTGTTTGCTAGCCATTTGATGTTCCATTAACTCTTTGTTGTTCATAAGCTGTTTGCCTCTTACGTTTTGTAAGTCATTTTCTACTATTTAGCTGTTACATCGTCATCTGCTGTTCATCAGTCTTTTGCTGTTTCATTAGCCATTTCATTAGCCACTCTTAAGGATGTAATTATTTCAGTAATATATTGATTCAACATCTTCTTGGCACAAATGTCTACTGAGATTCAGACAATTTTGGTCAATAACTGTGTGCTAATAGTGCAGGAAAACCTGGTGGGCACACGCACTCTGCTGGATTATTTGTCAAATGCTTAACTTTTACAACTTTTAACAAATTTCTTCACCATTGTGTTTAGGAAGGTGTGTAATATGATGTAATAAAATGTTGAAATTCAACTCCAGTGGGAACCCCCTAAAAAACTACTCAAAGTTGGGGTACCCGTAACCAGATTTTTCGAAAAATTCCTAAATGTTAAATTTGTCTAAAATCTAACCCTAACCCTTAAAGGAGCATTATCGCAAATACAGCAGTAATAGCATAAAACAAGCTGAAATATGCAAAAGATGGGTCGGGGGGAGCCATAACTAAATTTACAAAAAAAATCGCCAACAGTGTAGTGTCCGTGGGGCAAATGCAGCATTTGTCTTTGTTATGATCCAAGCCGGCCCGGCGCTTGCTGCGTTCGATTGCACTCGGAACTCGCAAATCCGACCTCCGAACCGGAAAAATGCAACAGTAAATTGTAATGTAGCAGTGTTAGGCTGCTCACAGTCACTGAATCGTCCCCCTGCGGTCTGCACGTCACACCAACGATCATACATTTGTAGGAGGAAGTTGCAGTTGCTGTTGTTGCCGTTGTTGTGGTTGTGCAATGAGGAGGGGGGGGGCGAAGGACTAAACGAGGCTGCTCTCTCACTCTGACAGCTGCCCGCTTGTTTATATCTGATATGCTCCACCTGGCTCCATCTAGTGGCCGAATTAAGAATTTGGATTTGCGATAATGCTCCTTTAAGTATCTTGTGAGGGGTCAAACTAGGGGTTTTTCATGATTCTGAGTTGATCACAAGCATTAGTTTTACACCCAAAACCCTCCTTAGTGGAAAAAAACAGCCACACCCACTTTTCCTGTTCATCGGAACCCCCACCACCAATACAGAGAAGCCATTCCTTATCATTACAGAGGTTGTGTCACATATTACTACTAAATACTCAATAATATAACTTATATTCTAGCCTTTTACTTGTAGGACATTATACAGACCCTACAGGATTTTATGTCACGATTGCAACCATTAATGCAACTTCAATCATGAATTCTTTGGCCTAGCTTGCCACTGCAACTTCTCTGCAAATTTTCTGTCATAGACCGCTGTGGTCAGCTGTGACCAGCTGTGGTCACAATGTTTCCATTACGTGTTTTTTGCGTGTCTGTGTTTTTATTACTAGTTATTGTTTTCATATAAATTAAGTTTTATGCGAGAGAAGGAAAGACATCAGCTGCACACACATACCAGTAAAAACTGAAACATACACACACCCTTCTCACTCTTCTTTTTCTATTAATTGCCATGGTAAATAGGCCTAAATACTGTTTAGCGGTAGTTAGCATTAAAAGTGAAGAATTTTGGAGTTAGCTAGTGCTAGACATGTTGAAGCCATTTACAACCTTCAATCATTGACAGACATGATATACTACTTTTTACGCCTGATACATAAGTATTATCTCCATCTAGTTTAGTTTATTAGTTTATAAGGGACAGTGTGCAGTTACATTAATCATTTAAAGGAAAAGTCCCTACACATAACATAAAAGTGATAAAATACACAGAATACAAGCTACTATACAAAGGTGAGGCATAAACAGACACAGTTAGACAATGGACAACACTTAGACAATACCGAAACATGTATGAGGTAGGCAAAGCTGCAGCTGATCAGCTGATCTAAGAAACTTAAAAATTGTCAACTAACTTACTTGTTAGTTGGCTAACAGTAAATAGTATGGTTAGTTAGCTAACTCCTATGTGCAACTGCATCTGATGACCATCTGCCCCATTAGCTATCAAGCTAGGATAACATGGTGTAGGTCTTCGAGAGGATTTCTGCAGTCAGGTTTAGGCTATTATAATTTGATTTGAAAATCTTTAATGTCCCCGAAGGGCAATTTGGTTTGCAGCAAAAGTTCAGAGTCAAACACAGTCGATCTCACATAGCACACACAATAATACAATAAATACATATGAATACATATAGGGCCGGATTTACTAAGATCCCAGATAGCGGGCGCTATATTGTTTGCGCCCGCTATAATATTGCGAGTTTGGTTAGTGCACGCAAAACAGGTGATCTACTAAGAGTAACCCGCTAAATGAAAACACGTGCAAACCGCAATATGTAAATGAGGGTTTTGCGCGTGGCAATCGTTTCCGCCATGGAGAGAGTGGACAGAGAGCTGGATGGACGAAGGGACAGAATGACATTTGATCCGATGCATACAATGACAGCATGTGTGTTCATCTCTCTCGCGCTCTGTTTAGATAAATAAACAAAAATCGCTACAGGGCCCAACTCGTCATATAGTGACGAACAGGCAGCAGCTGCAGCGACAATCACACACCTATAATATGTGTGTGTGTGTGTGTGCCGCCCGTGATCCAGTGGATTAATAGAGAGCTCAGGTGGGACACAGAGGGATCTAAACGCTCTGACCACTGACCAGAGGGATCAAAGACGGGTGAAGGCAGCGGTGACGTCTCTCAGTCCGGGACCGGGAGAGGAGAGGAGAGGAGAGGAGAGGAGCGCACTGCAGGACAGACGTGCGCCTTGCGTAAATTACTTTTAACACGGCTGAAAAACTGTTACAGAATTACCCAGACGTGAGGAAATGCAGAGATGTAAGATCATGGGGCTCTGACAGGTATCAAATCAATAAACGCATACGTTTTGGCGAAGTTGTATCAGTTAGTACATGGTTTTCAAACGTGGTGAATAAAGACGCAAAAACAGCCACCGCGATCTCTTCCTGGTTTGGTAAATCACATTGCACACGCTAAATAAATCGATTTGCATCTACTCCTCCCAGTATTCTGCACGTTCTGGCTGAAACGCCCATATTTACATATTCATCAAGGCAAACACGCTAAATGGATCGCACGTGCTATTCTGCCCGTGTGAGGGACGCAATCCTCGGTGCGTCCGGTTAGTAGATCAGGTTCCACATGTGTTTGCGTGTGCAATCACGTTTGCACATGTTTTAATACACGCAAACCTTTAGTAAATCCGGCCCATAGTAATCACAGATTACAGTACATCGTTCCCAACAGGTTTGCCTACAGCGTATTGAGGAATCTAACGGCAGACGGGACAAAGGATTTTAAATATTTGATTTGGCCTGACAAGGGAATGTAGATGGGAAGAGTCGAAACTCTGCATGAAGAGGGTGGAGAGGGTTTGCCCCTTGCCCTCTGAGTGACTCTGACCTGATAAACATCGTTAAGGTCATTCAAGTTAATGCCAATTGTTTTTTGGCAGAGTTTGACCACATTCTTCATCTTATTCTTATTTGATATGCTGAGGTTCCCAAACCAACAAATCATTGCAAAAGTTAAAAGATGAGTAAAACCGTTTCTTATCTGTGAAGTAAAACTTCTTATCAACATTAAAAGACCTCAATTTCTTAAAATAAAACAACCTCTGATTTCCTTTCCTTCAGATGGCATCTGAGTTGTTCTCAAAAGACAGTTTATCATCCAGGATGATGTCTAAATACTCATAATGGTTGACTGTCCACAGCTGTGCCTTCGACAAAGGTTTGGGCTGTGACAGGTGGTTTCTTACGGAAATCAATTATGTCTTTTGTTTTTGACACATTAAGTTGCAGATAAGAGTCATCACACCATCTAACAAAATGGTCAAGGACCGATAAATAATAATGATGATCTACTGTACTCAATAGAATACATTAGAGATAAGCTATTACAGAGGTTTTCTTTAATGTCATAAAAAACGTATATTACTACTGAATACTAAATATAACTTATATTCTACCTTTTTACATTGTTGGACATTAGTCTAGCACCCATCAATCTCATGTCAAAAACCAGGGGGCCAGATCCGTCCTGTGATACACTTTTATGTGGCCTTCAAGAAAAATGTGATATTAATAATGGCCCACCAATATAGCATTCACATGAGTCACATTACAAATCCCATAATACTAAACACACAAACATCTATCTTTTTTCATTCTTCAAAAACCACCTCTTAGAGCCTGGATGCTTGATGGAGCTTGATGCTCAGTGTGTCTGCAAATTAACGGTATCGTGTTTGCAATCAATGTAGCACCACTGTGTATTTTCTGTGCTTTTCCTCTCTTCATTTAGAACAAACGTGTATAATGTCCTACAAGTAAAATGATTGAGTATTTAGTAGTAATATGTGACACAACCTCTGCCATGCTAAGGAATGGCTTCTCTGTAGTGGTAGTGTGTGGGGGTTCCGGTGAACAGGAAAAGTGGGTGTGGCTGTTTTTTTTCCACTAAGGAGGGTTTTGGGTGTAAAACTAATGCTTGTGATCAACTCAGAATCATGAAAAACCCCTAGTTTGACCCCTCACAAGATACTTAAGGCCAAATTTAACATTTAGGAATTTTCGAAAAATCTGGTTACGGGTAGGGGGTTTCCCACTGGAGTTGAATTTCAACATTTTATTACATCATATTACACACCTTCCTAAACACAATGGTGAAGAAATTTGTTGGTAATGATTTACTTCCCAGATTTTCATAGGTTTCCAATGGAGAATAATGTGGGAAAAATGCAATGGGTGGGCCTTACGGGCCACTTGAACAACTGGCCCATCCAAAATGACAGGGTGAACATTTTTCTTAACTTTTATTTTTAATTATTAAAATGAACATCTAAATTCAGAATAAATACTAAAAACGTCCCCCTTTATATATATAAAAAGGAAATATAATATTTATTTGGTCACTAACATGTGTGATGTCTGAACCAATCACAACAGGCCACACTGTATACAGTTGACGTTTGGCATTTTACTGTAGGTAGCCTATTTAGCCTTCAGGCAGAAGACCTAGCTATAGCTAATACATCCATGCAGAAGACGGTGAAACGCTTGAGGTTAGCCTACAGATAAAATATATGGCTCGACAGACATCGCTTTTCAACTTTGTCAAACGGCTTAGAACCAACGAGTCACCACCAGATGCGGCTGCGTCAGCACCTGCACCCTCTCCGCAAGCTAGCACGGGCTCAGCGCGGGAAGAGGGTCCCGTCGGCGGGCCAGAAGGAGCAGCCAGCCAGTCAAGCTCCGGTGGCTCATCGGCTCCAGCGGACCTGTCTGCAATAGATGAACCGGCTACACAGACGAAACTAAAGCAGTACCACATCACAGTTTTTGGGCACAAGGCCAGGAGCTTCTCCTCACACTGGTACGAGAAGTACGTATTTTTAGAATACAGTGTCATCAAGGACGCGGTGTTTTATAAAATGTGTCGGCATTTTGGAGAGAGAGGCGGGGAAGAAAAATTCAGACAAAGTGGATATAAAGATTGGAAGCACATGAACACAGCTTGTTTTAAACATGAAAGCAGCAGAGCTCATCAGATAGCTGTGGAAAAATATAATAATTACAGAATGTAACAAATCGGATCGTGGCACAATCATCCATCAGCACAGAGGGCCGACAAAGTGAGATAATTGAAAGAAATTGGGAGCACATTCAAGTTGAACGAAAGCTTAGAATGTCCCCTTTAAAATGATACCAAACACAATATTTTAAAGCACTGACAAATATCCTGAACTTCAGTCTAAACCAAGATATGTACTAGCGTCTAAAATTGATTTTTCCCTAGGGGGAAGTTAACTTCAACAGGTGATAATTGTAATTTAGCTGTGACTCAGGAAGAGTTATCATACCAAAATATCATCTACAGACATGGATGTTTACAAAAATTATTAAGTAACCTTTGCCACCTTGAGTGGTACCGAAATCTGGTCTGGCCCATGGACTAGGTGGACAAGTTGTGACCTGCACATTCACCACGCTATGAGTTGTTTTAGAGGTAAATTCATGCAAAACCGCTGATGCGCGTTGCCTTCAGGGACAGTTTTTAAGCAAGCAGTCTCTGTATTTACCTTGATCGAAGGTGATCGAAGGTGATCGAAGACCACTCTCTCGAAGCTCTTCATAATGTGTGTTGTCAGGGCTATAGGTCTCAGATTGGACACATTGGCTTTCTCTGGAAAAGAAGCAGGCAGGGTGTTTGTTCACTATATAAATAAAAATAAATAAAATGCATTTTGCAAAACAAAACACAAAAATCTGTTTAGCACTAATAATAAAAAATAAAAAATTCAATTCAATAAATTAGCATTTGGTTCAGACAATAGGGTTCAAAGTTTTAGCAATTGAGAAAAACTGTAATGTGCCTTACTGTAACTGCTTGCGGATCTCTTCAGTGTCAAAACTGATAGCTGGGCTAATGTCCTCAGAACTGGCCGACTCAGGCACAGACTCATCAAACCCGGCAAAAAAACAGATGTTCACAACTTCGGGTATCAGCCTCAACAATACCAAGATATGGTCCGATTTGCCCAGCCGAGGAAGAGCTTTGTCCACAAAGTCCTCCTTAGTGTTTGTGTAAAACTGGTCAAGATACGCATCTCCTCTCGTTGGACATGACACCATTTGTTTAAAGGATGGTAGAGTGGAATCTAGACAACAGCGGTTAAAGTCCCCGTTGATGATAACCAGCGCTTTAGGACAGGAGCGCTGTAATTTTTCTGTAATCTTCGATATTTTCTCTCTAGCCAGCTTCCAGTTACTCTTTGGAGGAATGTAGACAACTAAGACAATCACATGGGAGAACTCCTCGGGCAACCAATAAGGTCGACATCTTACTGCGAGGAGCTCAACATTCCGGTTGCTTACTCTCTTTTTTACTGTGGCATCGTCTGGATCGCACCACCACTCGTTCACGTATAGACAAACACCCCCGCCTCGCTTTTTACCTGTGCGTTTTGGATCTCTGTCCCTTCGATAGAGAGTGAAGCCTTCCAATTTCACATCTGAATCTGGTATCTTGTCAGACAACCATGTCTCCGTAAAGCAGAATAAAACGCTCTGCCAGTATTGGTCATAGCACTTCAAATAAGTATCCAACTCAACCATTTTGTTTCTTAAGGAGCGTACATTCCCCATAATGACAGACAAACCAAACAAAATATAGGGAGGACGAGGCTGCAGAGTTGATACACTCATCTTCAACAGGCTTTCAATCGGTCTGTGGATGTTACTGATCTGTGGTGTATAGAGTAAGCGCCCAGCTGTGGAAGAAACAGATAGAAAATTCAGGGTAATCTCATATTAAAGGGATCTACTTGGCACAAGTGTCAACTAAGACAGTGGTTCTCAAAGTGGGGTCCTTCAGAGTGTTCTAAAACTTTTTTGGAGAAATTGTACCACTTTTTTCCCCAGAAATTTCTCTATAATTTTTTTTCCAAAAACTGACACCATTAGCCCTAATTTGAACATAAAAGTATGGTTCTTCAGTGTCAGAACAAATATTTGTGTATTTCTGGTGCCACAAAATTTTGTCCAATGGGGGTCCGTGGTGTAATTTGTTTCAATATAAGGGTCTTTGATGTTAAAAAGTTTGAGAACCACTGATCTAAGTCTCAGACTTGTTTTTGACAGTCAAATTAAACATTGAAGAGCAGCCCCACCCCACAAAGGTCTCTCTGTCTCTCTCATCCCAACTTTTCCTCTGGTAAAACTTAATAAAGATTGTTAAAGTTAGTTAAGTTTTCTCAGTGATCTCTCTGACCTGTGTTCACCTGTGTGTTGTTACCTGTCCTCTGATCACCTCTCTTCTCGGCAGTTGCAGTCTCCCGTCGTCTAGGTTACGGCATCTGGCTGTTCAGGGTAAACAGTGATAGCCGAAATGTCAAATCAAAGTGACAGTAACAGAAAAATAACTCTGGTGTTAGGGTTAGGGTTAGACTCACATCAACCTCTGAATCTGTCCATGATGTCTCCTCTTCACGTCTCTGCACCTGAGCATCGTGAGCGATGTTTCTCAGTGAGCGTCGTCTCTGCCTCTGCCTCACCTGTCTGCTCTGACATCGTTTTATCACCTGGGTGGAGTCTGAGGGTGAAACTCAAGGACACAGAAGTGAAACAGATTCTACCTGTCCTGTCCTGACCCAGGTGATCACACCCTGAGACTTAAGTGACACTCAGGTGACAACATCAGAGACGATCAGAGAAGTTGTTAGAACCTGAACAAGAAGCTGCTTCACAAAGATCTTGATGAAGAAATCACAGCATTCGCCTTTAGCTGCCAGCTATTATCTAAAGTCCATCCCAGCTGTTGAATGAGAGCAGGACTCACCTTAAAAGGTCACCTGTCCATCACAGGGACAAACAACTTCATATTCAAATATGCAAATTCACCTGATGTGTGGGAGGAACCAGGGAACAAGAGAAAGCAAATTTCCCTCTGGGGACAATGAAGTCGAAGTTGAAGTTGAAGTTGAAAGAATCCAAACATGCAAAACGCAGCCGAAGCTGTTTGAAGTCAAGAGGAAACATTTGTTTCCTTATTTGTTTCTTCCTTTAATTTTTTTGTGACTCTGAGTTTGTTTTGTTCGAATTCATTAGAATAAGATTCTCTAGTAGTTTCTGTCTGTTACTTTCTTGTCCAGTGAAGTTGGTTTGATTGATAGATGAAAAGTTATCAATAATTTGTCAGTTTTAGTTTGCTGTGTTGTTTTTCATGTGACTCTGTGGCTTCATGAGGACTGGTTTAGGACCAGCATGCACCTGGGCATCCTGAACAGCCTGTGGTTTTCACCATAGATCTATTATATATATGTTACAATAGGTCCATGTTTTTCACCAGAGCAGGAAACAGAATAATTTGTTCCTCTGGATCTATTATCATGAGAACACATTATCCATATTTGTTCCTCTGATTGTTAAACTGAACTCTCTCATGATGCATCAGTGGACAATTAATGTAGAACTTGAACATGTTTGCAGAGAAGTGGCCACACGCACCTCAGGCAGGGTTGGCAACTGTCCCGTATTTTAATCATGATGATTTCGTATGTGACAGCACGTATCCTGTTTTCAAAATAAAGTTTGCATGACACAAACAGTAAAGTTTGACCTGAGAATACTGTGTGTATTGCTGTGACTTAATAATTAACATAACATATGAAAAGATACGCACCATCCTGGACAACTCCTCTCCATGAGGAGCTTTGGCAGATGAGCAGCAGATTCAGCCGGTGGTTTATACTTCCAAAGTGAACTGAACACTTCAGACGCTCCTTCGTGCAGCCTCAAATACGTGAGGCCTCTCTGCACACTCCCAACACTGTATCAACATTTTAAAAAAATATTTGTATACTGTATATTCTACTATTTCATTATTCTTCTGATCATATGCTTTCCTCACTTTTACTTTATGCTTTAACTGCCTACTATTGTAATACCTGAATTTCCCTCGAGGGATTAATAAAGTATCATTATCGTAGAGATCCTCACTGCTTCATCGTGGTCAACCTGAGGAGATGAGAAGTTCAGAACCTCCAGCCAGCAGCTCAGTTCAGTTCAGTTCAGAGCTTTATTTTCCCTCCTGGGGAAATTTGATTGTTTTGATTATGAATATGACTTTTCAATTGCATTAGCAACTTGTGTGATAGGTGGGTGAATATAGTTTAAGCTTTCCACTTACTATCAGTGCCCCTGATGTCAGATCTGTGTTCCCCAGGAAGATCCCAGGTCACTGGAAAACTTCTAAAAGTCTGTGCAGATAAACTATGTGATGTTTTCAGTGATTCATCTCTTACTCAGGGGAAGGTCCTGTTACTGTGGAACAAGTCCATTGTAGTACCCGTGGCCAAGAGTGCATCACCTGAATGATTTCAGACAACTCATGGTTTTTACATAGACACAGACGGCAAGCAAGGAAACGTCACTTCCGGTTAGGGCCGTGGGGGAAAACAAACCGTGTCCCCCATACACACTCATGCAAAAACGCGGCATTTTAAACCTTTGTCAAAGGCTTTTTCGCCGTCCTGTCTTAGTTTTAATCACATGTATATGCTGACAGAGAGCTATATTTTTAGAAACTCATCACGATCTGGGTCGATTGTTGTCCGTACATTTAAAAATATTAGGTATTTCACAGTCAGTCATATTTGTTTTCCCCCACAGCCCTAACCGGAAGTGACGTTTCCTTGCTTGCCGTCTGTGTCTATGATGGTTATGCACATTTTTATAAGACAGCTGGTCCAAAATGACACCAAAATGCACAGATTTGTTAAAAAAAATGTTTCGCCCAGTCAGCCTTTGGAAAATACCGTACAGTATGTCCCATATTTCACCATTGTTGGTAACCTGACCTCTAGGACCATGATGCTCTGGAGAGGCTGCAGTTCTCCCAGTGACCAGCAGGAGGCAGCGCAGCGCTGTGGAGGAGCTGAGGGGTCCCGACAATGTCTGTGTGTGTGTGTGACTTTTACTTATTTTGTCAACACATTTTCATTCTTTTATTTGTATTCACTTATTGAATTGTCTCTATTGAATTATTTAGATTCTGTTAACTTTAAAATATTGTAACATGTTAAAACAGGTGAAACAGATGATGTTTTATTTTCTGATTTAATCAGAAAATAAAAACAGATCCAGATCAAAATCTAAATCATGTTTATCAAACATTATTAATTAAAATATTTATTTCTTTAGATAAGAGTTTAAAATTTATAATTGTAATTAAAATGTTAGTTTTTTTAAAGATATTTCTGGGGCCTTTCATGTTTATTTAACCGGACAGTGAATTGGGACGCAGCAGAGATCGTCTCAGCTGGGAATCGAACCAACGTCATCGCTCTGGATTGACCACTGGACCGCTGCATTAAAATATAATAATTTAAAACAATAAATGACTCACTGAGGATTTTAGATGATTCTTGTTCAGAAAGTATTCAGACCCTGTCACATCACTCACACATGAACATTTAAAAATAGTGAAAATGTTTCTCACATTTTTAAAATATAAAAAACTGAAAAATCTAATAATGAATGAACTCAATGAACTGTTTCTATGATTAAGTGATGTTTTATATTAATAACAAAGCAGTTTCTACATTACATATACAGTATCTTTTATTGACAGTAACAGTCAAATGCAGCGTCAGAGCCCTAATTTATCAGAAGCTTAAATAATAATAATATAATAATAATAATAATAACATTATTTATTAATTATTTCAGAACGATGATTTTATAAAGTTAAAACACAGTAAAGTGAGTTTGAAACAACTGAACGAACAGACGAGGAATCTTCAGTGAAAGTTTCTTTTTTATTGGTGAATTTATCAAACACAGATTCAAACACTTCGGAACATTTTCTCTCTGAATTTCTTCTTCAAAGTAAATTCACTAAATGTTTGATTTTTCCTGCTCATGCAAGTGCAGGAAAAAGCACCTGACGACCTCTGACGCCCCTTCGCCAGCTCCTCAGCCAATCAGATCAAAGCATTCGTTACAACAGGACTTTTATAAGCATCCAATAAGAAAATATACAAAACAGGTTTTTTTTATTTTATTTAGTCTTTAAAGAATAAAATATGTCGACGTTTGAATGTAGAAAAACATTTTGATTGAGCTCAGAGATTGTAAACCAGACACGTTCGTTCTTCCGTTACGTTTCTTACACACAAAAACCAAGAAGTAGGACGGCGAGCCGGAGGAACACGTCCGTTGTTATCCACCGACTCGACCGGGACACACGGGACTACAGGGACCAGAATGCATTGTGATGCAAGCAGGAACAAATAAAAAAGGAGAAAACTACAACAACAGCAACAGCAACAACATCAGCAACAACAACGACGATAACATCTTGATTCTCCTGCTGCTTTTACACTGAAAGAACCGCACTGCAAAAACTCAACATCTTTCCAAGAATATTTGTCTTATTTCTTGTCAAAATGTCTCATTTCTAGTCAAAACTAATCTATTTCCACTTAAAATAAGACTCATCACCTAAAAATTAACTTGTTTTTAGATAAGTTTCAAACTAATTTTCAATTGAAATAAGTAGAAAAATCTGCAAGTGAAAGCAAGTTCTTTGTGCTTGTAATAAGAAAAAAAACTTGCTTCCACTATCAGATTTTTCTACTTATTTCAAGTGAAAATATGCTTGAAATAAGTAAAAAGTGTCTAAAAACAAGCTACTTTCTATGTGATGAGTCTTATTTTTAGTATAATTAGATTTGTTTTGACTAGAAATTACATTTTGACTAGAAATAAGACAAAGATTTTGAGTTTTTGCAGTGAATGATCATCTTCTTCCCGGGGCCGGCTCTACGCAGGGGCAAGAGGGGGCAGCGCCCCCTCAAATAAATGTCTTGCCCCCTCAAATCCAAATTTTAGAAGTTGAGAAAGCACATTTTAATATACTCAAAAAATGTGTATATTACCAAAGAGAAAGAAGTTAAGTTGGGGGTCCGCCCGCTATTCAGACATCCCTCTATCTAGACATGCCGGTAGTCCGACACTTTTTGATACCGCTATTCCGACACGTTATACACGCTATACCCAGGCGCGTCTCTCTCTCTCTTTTCTTTTCAGCATGCCTATCACTGGTTTGATGAGGGAGTGATGTTCTTAATCTCAACAACTAAACTATCAAGTCACAAACAAAAATGACACACATGATAAACAAACAGAACTATGCTGCAGTTTGTTTGTCAAGTTAACCTGTCACCTTCAGCACCACGGACCTCATCCGCGGAGAAGCTGCATCTGTGAGCATCTGGGCTCTGGGCTTAGGGCCTGGGGCCTCATTTATCAAAACTGTAAGTAAGCAGTGTAAAACTGCTGCTACTAAATGTTTTGCTTAGGCCTACGGCGAAAAGACACCCAAAATATTTACACCTTTTTCAGATCTATCAAACTGTGTGTGCACAACTCTCCGCAATTTCTCTTTGATAAATCAAACTGGATCCAAGAATGGTGCGCACGTGAACACACCTCCGTCCCCGGAATGCCTAGACACAACCATATATGGTCAGCACGTGCATATTAATTAGCCATGTGCGCTCTGTGGAGAGGCTACAAAGTGACAACGAAGACAACGGGCGGAGGGCGGGGGAAAGAAAGCGAGATACACGGCATCGAGCAATAAATCAGTCAGAAAAATGATCTTGCATTTTAACAAAGCTACAATAAAAACAAAAACCTCCCAGATCTCAACAAAAGGGAGCAGAAAGAAGAATAATCTTATGTAATCTGCCCCTTTATCCCAGAAAATCTTTTTTTTTCTTTGTTAAAACAATGTAAAGCAGGACGATAGTTACCATTACTATAAACGCCTTTCCACTACACAGTTACAGCTCTACTGGACTCGGTTTAGGTCATTTTCCATTACAGCTGAGTCCTTCACAGCTCCTCCTCAGGGCCGCGTTGTCTCGCTCTTTATTCTCTCTTCAGCTCCAAACACACGACACGTGCACCTCGTTATCTCAGGTGACAGAATAATAACAGTCTCAGTAGCTGCAGATCAGCGGGTGCTGCTGCCGGTGTGTTTTTAAACTTGGAGGGTTTGTGTTTTTCTTCTCTAGTCCTATGTATTTGTGTATGAGAAACAGTGTCTCAGATGAAAAAAAAAAAAAATCAGAAGGACACGTCTGACTATAACGTAATCAATCAATGTCGGAAAAGCGGAATGTTTGAAAAATAGTAAAGTGCTCCGACAATGAAAAAAAAAAATGTCGGAATAGCAGCATAACCTACAACCCCCTCCTCTTCTCAGAGTACACCAGAATGCTTCACTCACATTTTAAAATCACAAAAATTTTCTGGGGGGGATGCCCCCAGACCCCCTACAGGGGTTTAGCTACTCACCTTTTTCACCCCCTCTGGGTTTGCAATGCATCTTCAGGTATATGCACCCCTAACCCCCAATATAATGTGGCTCTTTTTACATTAAGACAGTAAAAAATTTGGGCTCTAAGACCCTGGTTGGCCCCCCGGCCCCTAGTTGGACAGGTCTGAAGGTAGAGGTCTGACAAAGTGCAATCCACTTCTCCAGGTTGGCTTCTCCAATTCTATGAAGTTACTATAAGCACAGATGAAAAAAGGTGCTGGAGCATGATGTTCACATGATGCCCCCTTCACATTTCTGACTGCCCCCTCATATATGCCTAGAACCGGCCCTGCTTCTTCCTCCTGTGTGAGCGTCAGCAGCTGGTTTTTCCCACAGTTCAGTCTGTCAGGATCACAGGTATCACACATGAGGCTGATTGGAGGGTTATGAGGTCACAAGGGGGCGGGGCCTGTCGCTGTAACAAGCCAATGATGAGTGGGCGGAGCTGATGACTGATAAACATCTGAGCCAATCAGACGACGACAGTAACAGGTCCCCGAGGAGAGAGAGGGGGCGGGAATCAATTAATGTGAGACGCTGCTTCGTTCTCGTTTCCCACCTCTGTCTCTGTTTATCTGATCAAGGTTTGGACACGCCTTCTCATTCAATGGTCTTTCTTTATTTTTATGACTTTCTATGTTGTAGATTCAAACTGAAGAGACATCAAAACTATAAAGGAACCCATATCATATCACAGAACAGAGGCAGCTTTTTTTGCTCTATTGATGGACATTTGAGCTTTATAATTTATACTGTTAAATTTATAGTTAATCCTTTCATATTTCATGGCACAAGCTTTATTTTTATTTAATATTTAAATGCTAATTTTTAGCCAAAACAAGTGTTTTTTCATAAAATGTCTGCCTATCTGTTTTGGTTTTTTGTACCGTTTTGTCTGTATTTATTAACAGTAAAAAAAAAATAGCAGCTGCAGTTGCCAGTTTATACAGGCAAAATCTGTATTTATGTAGTATAAATTTTATAATTTAGACTGTTTAGACCAACTTATTTTATATAGTATTTTAATGTAAATTTTGGGGGGAAAAAACATGGTGTTTTCAATGGTAAGATCAAAGAAGGCTCCCACACACTGTCATAACTTGCATAGTCATTTTAATGAAAGCACAACATTTCAGGTTATTACGTAACAAAGCCAGTGTGGATATTGATTTTAGTGATGTAGGTAGATATATGTTCCATAGGTATGGTCCTCTGTATTTAAAAATGTGTTTATTGTATGAAGTCCGACAAAAGGGAATGGTGGAAGTCCTTTGAGTGTCTTGTCTGATATGAATGGATGTCTGAGGAAAACTTTTTTTTTTAAATCTGGAAACAGAATGGCAAATCATGGGGCGGTGTTTAGCTCAGTTGGTAGAGCACCCGCCCCATGAGTAGAGGCTATAGTCCTCGCTGCAGGCGGCCCCGGTTCGAGTCCCGCGTCGGACGGCCCCGGTTCGAGTCCCTCGTCGGACGGCCCTATCCTGCATGTCATTCCCCCCTCTCTGCCTCCCGTTTCCTGTCACACTCTGAACTGTCCTATCTAATAAAGGCATGAAAAGCCAAAAAATATACTTAAAAAAAAAAGAATGGCAAATCATGAGACAAGTATACATACATAAACACACAGGTTTGGTAGATTTTCACATTGAAAACTGATAACAAATTAAATTTTCTAAAAAGAAGAACAGAAGATTCGAACAGAAGAAACTAACCATTTTCAAAAATTGGCGTCACAACAACATCCTCTGGCTTTAGACCCTCTCATCGACTGAGGAAAAACTCCATAGAAAACCCTTTTAACAGGGAAAAATCAGAGAAACCTCAGGGTGAGCAACAGAGGAGGGATCCCTCACCCAGGACGGACACACAGACGTGCAATAGATGTTGTTACAGACAAGAAAACAGAGAATGTGAGAAACATGGAAATGTTAACAACAGCTGAAGGAGGAAGCTTCTGGTAGGCAAGGGAGGGAGGGAGAGCAGGCCAGCTTAAAGGACAATTCCAGGCGAATTCAACTCGGGGGTGTATTTTCCTATCATTTTAGGTATAAAAGATGGAATCTGAAGATTTTCAGTTTAATTGCTCCTGTTTTGCGGTAGTTGCGTCTGTCCCCTCATCGCCACAGCAGCAATGAATGGAAGTGGATGTAAGTTCCGCTGTTTAGGCTGTTTACATCCCTCAAAGCCGCAATTTTTTTCCACAGACAGCGTCAGATGGCGACTCAAACATGCACCGAGAAGTTTATTTACTTTATAAACTTTATTTATTTACGTCCTTTAATGGGAGGACTGGGTGGCAGACTGGTTCATATAGGAAGGGAGGGGAGGCCGGTCTAACAGCAGGGGAAAAGGGCGGGAAGGGGGCGATGCAGGCGGCGGTTGGTGCAGAGAGATGGAGCTCCCGTGGATCTGTGGAGACACAGACAGAGTGCGAGACACCAAGACCAAACTACAAAGTGCAACAGATAATGATGATCTAGCTGCGAGGGGTAAAATCAGCACCAGGCTTTTCCCCAGAAGGAGGTTCAGTTGTCTATATAAGTCCAGGGCCTCATTTATCATTGTGGATACACCTTTTCTTACACAAATTGTGCATGCAATTTTCTCCACCAAATTTGGGATCTATCAAGCCAAAACCTGGCGGGAAAAAGTGCGTACATTTACACCCGTTCTGACCATGGCGTACTGGGATTTACACCCTTTTTGAAGAATAGGAGGAATTGGCGACGCCGCTGCTGAGTCAGAGAACTGCAGTGTGAGAGGGAGAGAGGAACGCGGATTACACAAGTAGTGGTGGTGATGATGATGTCACTCCACAAATTTCCAGAGCGCACATGGCTACTTTATGCACATGCTGATTTGCATTGACCATATATGGTTGTGTTTGGGCGTATAGAGGGCGGAATATGAGGTGTGTTCACATCCGCACTTTTCTTGGGTTCGGGGTGATTTATCAATTGAAAAAATTAAAAATTGCGGGCAGTTGTGCAGGTGAACTTCAACTTTTTCATTTTTCGCTTGCTCAGTGTAATAATTTCTTCCAATTCCCTTTGAGCATCTTTAAGCCTGTCCTTGTTTCTACTATAAAAAGCAGCTTGTTTCCTGTTAATAGCATCGTCTACCTCGTTGGTCATCCATGGTTTGTTATTAGGGAAAGATGGGGAAAGACAGAAATTAATGTAATGGTTAACTTCAGGGGTCAGCAGTTTACGGATCACCGGAGGGTATCTGGGCATCACCAATACCAAGTTGTGGTCCGAGTTGCCCAGTGGAGGGAGAGCTTCGGCGACAAAGCCCTTCTTAACGTTCGTGTAAAACAGGTCAATAGCCTGATCTCCTCTCGTTGAACATAACACCACTTGTTCAAAGGATGGTAGTGTGAAGGAGTGAGGACGCTGGTTAAAGTCCCCGTTGATGATGACCAGCGCGTCAGGAGAGGAGCGTTGTAAGTTTTGTGTAATATTCAATATTGTCTCTCTTGCCAGCTTCCTCTTACCCTTCGGATGAATGTAGACAACTAAGACAATCACATGGGAGTACTTCCTGGGCAAATAATAAGGTCGACAACTAACTGCAAGGAGCTCAACATTCGGGTCGTATGGTACTCCTTCTACCTTGACACATTTTGGGTGGCACCACAACTCATTCACGTATAGGCAAACACCCCCGCCTCGCTTTTTATCTGTTTGGTCTAGATCTCTGTCCTTCCGATAGAGTGTAAAGCCTTCCAATTTCACATCTGACTCTGGTGTCCTGCCAGTAAACCATGTCTCCGTAAAGCAGAGTAAACTGCTATGTCGGTATAGGTGTTCGAACATCAGACAAGCAGCCAACTCATCCATTTTCTTTGCTAAGGATTGTACATTCCCCATAATGACAGAGGGTAGAACAAATGCAACCGTATTCATGTCGTCAAGAGTTAATCCCACAGACCCAGAAACCAAGGCCATGAGAACAAACTCATACAAATTCTTTAGCGCACGTGGTAGAGTCTCCAGCAGACGTGCAACGCTTCGACATGCAGCGCCTCGATGTATGTAGTTACCTATCTCCTCTTTGGTAGGAATTTGAACATTGGGGTTTAGTGCTCTCACAAACTCCAGAAAGCTAGCTAATACTGTTGTCTCCAGGGGCCGCAGAGATAAAACACTTATCCTCAACAGGCCTCCAATCAGTCTGTGGATGTTTATGATCCGTGGTGTATAGAGTAAGCGCCAAGCTGTGGAAAGAAACAGATTCAAAGTTCAGGATAACCTCGTATTAAAGGGAGAGTTGTTTTGTGTCCCACTCTTGAGGACGTATTTCACTTCTCAAATCTTGATTGAACATCTACTTGGTGCAAGTGTCCACAAGACTCAGACTTGATTTTGGTTCATACTCTACAATTGTGTGCTAATAGTGCTGAGTGGGCACACGCTGTTCATGCAGTTCTATTAATTGTTTGCTGTTTGCTGAGCTGCCTTAATGACTATTGCCCTGTTGCGTAACTGCGCAAATTTGCTCTGTATGCAATTTGAAGATCAAGAGAAGATGCTGTCATCACAGCTCTCCACACAGCCCTTTCACACCTGGACAATAATAACACCTAGCTTATGCTGTGGATTTTAGCTCTGCCTTTAACACTATCATTCCCCAGAAACTGAGCAACTTCAGCCTGAGTAGTTCACTATGCACCAGGATTCTGGATTTCCTCAGCAACAGATCACAGACCATGAAGATGGGGAATTTCACATCATCCACCCTCATCCTCAACACAGGCAGACCCCAGGGGTGTGTCCCCAGGCCACTCCTCTACTCATATTCACACATGACTGTTCTCCCATGCACCATACAAACACCATTGTCAAATTCACTGATACCACAGTAGGTCTAATATCAAACAACAATGAAGCAGCCTACAGAGAAGTGGTTCAGGGAGTCGTTATTGTGACCCAAATATGGCGGCCTGAACAGCGCCATGTTGGATTGGCCGGCCAAGAACCCGCCCACTGGCCTCGAAGCAGCCTGTCTCCGGACCGCTCCGGGGCTGTCACTCAACGTTTCCGTGCCCTAATTGGCCAGAGTTTTAACCTAATAACAGTAAAACGGTAGAGTTAAAAAAAAAAAATCACCCCCCTCAGAGTGTGTGTGGGGGTAGAAACGGTTGAGACCAAAAAACGTTCTGGCACCAGGCTTTGATCATGTTTATTGAGGATGTAAAGTTGGCGATTTTAACATGGGGGTCTATGGAGAATGCTGCTTTCTGACACCAGCCCCCAGAGGAAGCCGAGGGGATTGCAGTTTGTTGAACGCGGAAGTGACTTCACTTCTCAGACCGACAACTGCCCCCTTGAACAGTGCGCATCACAGACGGAGCTGGTGGGTGTTGACAGAAGGCGGAGCACAGAGCTGTTCCACATCCAGTGGGATCCCGGCGTAAGTGCCACAGCCTCTCCCATCATACCAATATGTTGTGTTGTTCAGCGCGGTCCGTTGACTGACCCAAGGAAAGCCTACAGTCTTTGGGTGGAGCACACATTTATTTAGAAGAAGTTGAATCTGTGCTGGGGTTTTTTTTGGTTTTTTTAAGTATATTTTTTTGGGCTTTTATTGCCTTTAATTGATGGTGCAGTCAAGAGAGACAGGAAATGGGGTGCTGATTAAACTTGTAAATGAATGCTGCTCTGGATCCGACTCTTTTAAACAGGAACAACAGAAACATTTGATTATATTATAGATTTTCCATCTTTGCTGAGCATAAGATAGAGATAGATAGATAGATAGATAGATAGATAGATAGATAGATAGATAGATAGATAGATAGATAGATAGATAGATAGATAGATAGATAGATAGATAGATAGATAGATAGATAGATAGATAGATAGATAGATAGATAGATAGATAATTTATTAGTACAGACTCTGGGTCCATAAGAGTTGTTCAAAATTAATAACCCCCTTAACAGTGACAAATAAATTGTATTCTATTCTACAGGACTCAAAGCACAAAATGGAAATGTTTAGACAGATATGATCTCCAGTTGGAACTGGTTCAATCTGGTTCAAGCTTTTGATAGTTAAATGAAATGAAAGAGCAGCCCCACCCCAAAAAAGGTCTCTCTCTCTCTCTCTGTCTCACACCCCAGCTTCTCCTCTGGCAAAGTTTAATAAAGTCCCGTCGTTATGGTTATGGTTGCCGGCTGTTCAGGGTAAACAGTGATAAATGTAAAATCACAGCAACAGAAACAGAAAAATAACCTGAGTGTTTCCATGCCGACAGACTCACATCGACCTCTAAATCTGTCCATGATGTCTCCTCTTCACGTCTCTGCACCTGAGTGTAGTGAGCGATGTCTCTCAGTGAGTGTCGTCTCTGTCTCTGCCTCACCTGTCTGCTCTGACACCGTTTTATCACCTGGGTGGAGTCTGAAGATGAAACTCTAGGAAACAGAAACCAAACAGATTGTCCTGACCTGACCCAGGTGATCACACCCTGAGACTTAAGTGACACTCAGGTGACAACATCAGAGACGATGTGAGAAGATAAGTTGTTAGAACCTGAACAAGAAGCTGCTTCACAAAGATCTTGATGAAGAAACATTCATTCGCCTTTAGCTGCCAGCTATTATCTAAAGTCCATCCCAGCTGTTGAATGAGAGCAGGACTCACCTTAAAAGGTCACCTGTCCATCACAGGGACAAACAACTTCATATTCAAATATGCAAATTCACCTGATGTGTGGGAGGAACCAGGGAACAAGAGAAAGCAAATTTCCCTCTGGGGACAATGAAGTCGAAGTTGAAGTTGAAGTTGAAAGAATCCAAACATGCAAAACGCAGCCGAAGCTGTTTGAAGTCAAGAGGAAACATTTGTTTCCTTATTTGTTTCTTCCTTTAATTTTTTTGTGACTGAGTTTGTTTTGTTCGAATTCATTAGAATAAGATTCTCTGGTAGTTTCTGTCTGTTACTTTCTTGTCCAGTGAAGTTGGTTTGATTGATAGATGAAAAGTTATCAATAATTTGTAGTTTGCTGTGTTGTTTTTCATGTGACTCTGTGGCTTCATGAGCTCACACAGTTGGACTGGTTTAGGACCAGCAGCAGGGCAAACAGCCTGTGGTTTTCACCATCTATACAATAGGTCCATGTTTTCACCAGAGCAGGAAACAGAATAATTTGTTCCTCTGGATCTATTATCATAAGAACACATTATCCATATTTGTTCCTCTGATTGTTAAACCAAACTCTCTCATGATGCATCAGTGGACAATTAATGTAGAACTTGAACATGTTTGCAGAGAAGTGGCCACACCTCGGCAGGGTTGGCAAATGTCCCGTATTTTATCATGATTATTTTGTATGGGGCAGCACATATCCTGTTTTCAAAATAAAGTTTGCATGACATATGCAATGAAGTCTGACCTGAGAATACTGTGTGTATTGCTGTGACTTAATAATTAGCAACATAACATATGGAGAATACGCACCATCCTGGACAACTCTGCCCATCCTCTCCATGAGGAGCTGCAGATGAGCCGGCCAAAGTGCAGGACTGAACACTTCAGACGCTCCTTCGTGCCACTGCTATCAAGATGTAGAACAACAGCCTCAAATAATGGAGGCCTCTGCACACTCCTAACACCGTATCAACACTTTTTTCTTTCTTTCTTCCTTTTTTTTTTTTTTTTTTTTTTTACCACTGTTAGGGTTAACCCCTAACCCAAATCAACAATTCAGCAATGTAACAATTCAACAATTATTATGTACATATACCGTACGAGCACACATAAACTTAACAACAAAACAATCAAAGACAAAAAAAAAGACAAAACAACAACAATACACATTATTACAACGGTGGGGGGGGGGGGTAAGTGTCAGGGTTATCATTATCTTGTGCAGGCACAGAACATTTATCATTAAAATAATAGATAAATGGCTGCCACACATTGTAGAATTTCTGAGTACAGCCTTGAGAGGAATACCTCAATTTCTCCAGCTTCAAATGTGCGAGTACTTCCTCAAGCCAGCGCTTATGTGTTGGAGCATTAGGGCTTTTCCAATTAACAAGAATTAATTTCCTGGCAAGAAGTGTGATAAAAGCAACCATACTTGCTTGATTTGCTGAGAGTGTGATCCCTTCTGGTAAGGCACCAAATATCGCCATAATTGGGTTGGGGCTGATCCTTTTCTTACAAACATAGGAGATGCCATCAAAGATAGATAGCCAGAAGGAGCTCAACGCTGAGCACAACCAAAGCATGTGGCCAAGGGTGGCCTCCACCTAGCGACATCTTCCACATCTTGGATCTACATTGGCATATAGCTTAGCCAGTCTGCTCAGGGAAAGGTGAAGTCTGTGAAATATCTTAAACCGAATTAGACCATGTCTGATACAGATAGATGATGCATTCACTCGACTTATTGCCAGTTGCCAGGTCACATCTGCAGATTAAGATCCTCCTCCCATTTGGTCTTTATATGGTGAAGGGAAGGAGCAGCTACATTTTGGATTGTGTCATATACAAATGAAACAAAGCCTTTTGTTTGTGGATCCCTGCTACTAACACAATCATGGATCCAATCTTCCACTATGGCTACTAAGGAAGGTGAAAAACATGTGTAATTTCGAATATGCAGATATCTGAAGAAATGGGTGTTTGGAATGCCGAAACGCACCTTTAGATAGTCAAATGAAATAAAAAGGCCATCTTTAAAGAAATCCTTTACACATATGAGACCTCTACTTTTCCACAGCTTAAAGCTGTACAGAAAAGAAAATTGAATTTGAGCCCACTGTGGGTCCTAACATTAGTGTAATAACTCATCTTTCAGACGATGTAGGCCAAACTTTGTGCAAAATTAAATTTTTTATTAAATCCGGGATGAAAGTGTGGTATTTTTTTTTAATTTGATAATGCAGGCGCACAAATTATACGTCACGTTGCTCACGATTCATCAGCCACTGATATTGGATCCGTCATCCAAACGTCTGAGACACACACACACACGGAGCTCGGTCTCGCCCCAAACGTTGAATATCCCGCCCGCTCGATAACGACCAATCAAATTCGTTTTCCTTACTCGGGTAAACTCGTATTGCAGCTCGTGACAACTCGGCGGGACAAACAGGACAAACGGCCATTATTGTACACCTTTAAACACTGGATCTATGAGAGTGGGAGGAAAAAAGGGGTTGGCAATGATGGGACTTAATAGAAGCGGTTTCTTATGTCCAAAATGCACTCGGAGGGAGTTCCCAATTATTGGATTATTTGTGTGATAGCGCTTGCTAATCGGCATCGGAGCACACGCCAAGGCAGCCAGTGAGTTGGTAGTACACTAATAGATGTACTGAGGTACAGGTGGAGGTATTTGTACATGCATGGTACTTTATTCTGCACCAGTTGCACTGAGGAACCTGGGGTCCGCCCGCTATTTAGACATCCCACTATTCCGACATCCCTTTATCTAGACATGTCGCTATTCCGACACGTGATCTTTTTTTTTTTACACAGCTGCGATACCCAGGCGCGTCTCTCTCTGTCTTTTCTTTTCAGCATGCCTATCACTGGTTTGATGAGGGAGTGATGTTCTTAAACTCAACAACTAAACTATCAAGTTGCAAACAAAACTGACACACATGATAAACAAACAGAACTATGCTGCAGTTTGTTTGTCAAGTTAACCTGTCACCAGAGATGGCAAAAGTACCCAGATTCTTTACTCGAGTAGAAGTAAAAGTACCTGTGTAAAAAACGACTTAAAGCAGATATCAGTGGAATGTTTTTGTTAATATAAGTCCTAAATAGTCCTATTTTCCGTCAGCAATCACTTACATGAAGTATTTCAGCCTAAACACGAGTCTCTCCGTCACTCTGCTCTGCTGTAACCCGAGGAGAAAATTTTCCTTGTGGGATACAAGTGTTATCCAATGAGGGGAGAGAACGGCATGAAGGGCTGTGTGTGCAGCCAAGGGATGCGCGTGAATGTGGTGACGTAGCACGAGGACCAATTGATGCCTGACAAGGGCGGGGGCTGCTAACTCATGGTGCATTCAAGGAAACTCGTACTTTGTGTTTTTCCTTCCTGTGAAGTCATACCAGTTCGATCTGGTACGAGTTCACGGGTCGGAAGTTACGAGTGGCCGTTATAGGGAACTTTCACAGACAACAGGACGGTAAAAACACGAGCTACGGGTTACCTGGAACGCTACCAAGTCGTAGTTGTGACTTGAAGCTGTAACTTACGGTTTCAAAAGCCTGCCTTGAACACAGCATTAGCCGAAACGGCCGTGCCGGTGATATCTGCTTTAAGTAAAAGTGAAAGTACTGATCCAAATATCTACTCAAGTAAAAGTAAAAAGTACAGGCTCTGAAATTTACTCAAAAGTATTATTAAAAGTAAAAAGTATTTCCATTGCACGATTCACTGCAAAGCAAATAACCACACGATAATTCATCTTGAATCCATTTCATCAATGTTATTGTTCACATAGCCTAAGTTTACCTGCCGGACACAAAATGTATCCTAATGTACTTCACTATGGTGAATCGTAGGCATTTGTATTGTACACAGAGGTGGCAAAAGTACTCATATTCTGTACTTAAAGCAGAAGTAAGCGATCCGGTCGTTTTGGCTAATGCTGCGTTCCAGGCAGACTTTTGAAACAACACTTACTACTTTGTAGCGTTCCAGGCAACCCACTCATGTTTTTCCGACCTGTTTTACCTGTGAAAGTCACTATAACGGCCACTCGTAACTTCTGACCCGTGAAGTCGTACCAGATCGAACTGGTACGACTTCACAGGTCGGAAAAACACGAGTTACAGGTTGCCTTGAACGCACCATAACGTCTTGTCAGCCGATGGAGTTAGCAGCCCCCGCCCTCGTCATGGATCTATTGGTCCTCGTCCCTACGTCACCACATTCAGGCGCATTCCTTGGCTGCACGCACAGAGAGGACTGCCCCTTTATGCCGTTCTCTCTCCTCATTGGATAAAACTTGTAGGATACGAGAAAAGTTTTCTCCTGGGCTCAGAGCAGAGCAGAGTGACTGACAGACCCGTGTTTCGGTCCAAACACTCTACCTAAGTGATTGCTGTCGGAAGATATAACTATTTAAGACATATTAACACAAAAATATCACTTACTTCTGCTTTAAGTAAAAGTAAGAAAGTACAGGCCGTTAACCTACATCATTTGATAATTTTGTTAAACAAAAAAAGTTCAGACAGAATAATCCAGATTGAACTGACCAGAGGCAGTGTTTCCCAACGTTTGGGCCGCCACAGACTTTCACAAAATAATAACAATAAGAATTTTTAAACAGCGTTTCACCACCTCTCATCTCTGCCAGTCAGTCCACCTGCCATCTCTCTCGCACCACACATACACGTACGCGCACACACGCGCGCGCACGTACACACAGACACGGGCGCATGGACAGGTTGCGCTTTGCCGCTCGTAAACGATAAATGCGCTATATTGCGCAGATTGTACAGTGTTCAACCCCCCCGGCGGATAGTCCGACCACCATCGCTTCCTTCCTCCATGCTGCTGCCTCCATGTCGCTGCTACAGTACAAGTTGGTAACTCAGTTCTCTCTCTACCGCCCCCTCCCTCCTCCCTCCCTCTTCTTCTCCCTCTTTCCCTCTAGTTCGTCACGTCTTTTACCGGTGCTTTTACGTCGTGTCAAAAAAAAAAAGTAACGAGCCTGTTTTTACAATGTAAGGAGTAGAAAGTACATATTTTTGCGTATAAATGTAGGGAGTAAAAGTAAAAAGTCGTCAGAAAAATAAATACTCAAGTAAAGTACAGATACCTGAAAAATCTACTTAAGTACAGTAACGAAGTATTTGTACTTCGTTACTTGCCACCTCTGCCTGTCACCTTCAGCACCACGGACCTCATCCGCGGAGAAGCTGCAGCTGTGAGCGTCTGGGCTCTGGGCTTAGGGCCTGGGGCCTCATTTATCAAAACTTTAAGTAAGCAGTGTAAAACTGCTGCTACTAAATTTTTTGCTTAGGCCTACGACGAAAAGACACCCAAAATATTTACACCTTTTTCAGATCTATCACACTGTGCGTGCACAACTCTCCGCAATTTCTCTTTGATAAATCAAACTGGATCCAAGAATGGTGCGCACGTGAACACACCTCCGTCCCCGGAATGCCAAGACACAACCATATATGGTCAGCACGTGCATATGAATTAGCCATGTGCGCTCTGTGGAGCGGCTACAAAGTGACAACAAAGACAACGGGCGGATGGGGGGGGGGGGGGGGGGGGGGGGGCGAGATACATGGCATCGGGCAATAAATCAGTCAGAAAAATGATCTTGCATTTTAACAAAGCTACAATAAAAACAAAAACCTCCCAAATCTCAACAAAAGGGAGCAGAAAGAAGAATAATCTTATGTAATCTACCCCTTTATCATTTTACCTAGATGTTAAAACAATGTAAAGCAGGATTTCCAGGATAGTTACCATTACTTTGCACGCCTTTCCACTACACAGTTACAGCTCTACTGGACTCGGTTTAGGTCATTTTCCATTACAGCTGAGTCCTTCACAGTTCCTCCTCAGGGCCGCGTTGTCTCACTCTTTATTCTCTCGTCAGCTCCAAACACACGTGCACCTCGTTATCTCAGGTGACAGAATAAAAACAGTCTCAGTAGCTGCAGATCAGCAGGCGCTGCTGCCTGTGTGTTTTTAAACTTGGCGGGTTTGTTTTTTCTTCTCTAGGCCTATGTATTTGTGTATGAGAAACAGTGTCTCAGATGGAAAAAAAAAAAAAATCAGAGGGGTCAGAGGTCACACTGTTCTCCTGGTGTAAACTGTGACATGATGGCGCCCTAATGTGGAGAACCTGGTGAAGAATGACTCATACAATAAGAGGTTTGGTGAGTAAATGTATATCTTTATTATTTATTGTATGTATGTGTGTGTCAAACAGACAACAGACAACAGACAACAAGCAATTCACGGATTACTAACTAATAATAATAACAAAAAAAACATCAATGGTTGCAGTTCTAATTAAAATATAGAGTACAGTTATCTTGACACAATATCACGACCTCTGAATGGAGGACTGAGCACAGACTTTTAGTGTGCGTGGTTGAACACCATCAGGGCCTGCTGCCTTTTTAGCTTTACAGTTTTTCTCAATTGCTAGGACACATTTCTTTCTTCCATCATTTTCTCTAAACTTTAAACACAAAACCCAATTTTCAAACTACATTCACAAAATATTTGACTCTCCCTGCAAAACCAAACTATTGCCTCAAAACAGATAAAACTGTCCCCCAAGGCAAAAAATATATTTAAAAAAAAAGGAAAGAAAAAGGAAAACACAATGATCAGATCATAAAGCTGTAGAAATAATTTGCCTTTCCATTGCCCTCTAGTATTACTGTTGCACAGGTGACCTTCAACTTTTTCTTTACATAAATTCTTCAACAGACTTAAACCAGAAATTAATGTAATAGGTGATTACAAAGACCAATCCGTGCATTTAAAGATATACATAACTTTGGATCTGGTCGGCGGTTTACGGATCACTGGAAACTATCTGGGCATCACCAATACCAAGTTGTGGTCCGATCTGCCCAGCCGAGGGAGAGCTTGGGAAACAAAGCCCTCTCTAACGTTTGTGTAAAACAGGTCAACGGTCGCATCTCCTCTCGTTGGACATGACACCACTTGTTCAAAGGATGGTAGAGAGGAGGACAGAGAACAGCTGTTTAAGTTCCCGTTAATGATGACCAGCGCGTCAGGAGAGGAGCGCTGTAAGTCTTGTGTAATCTCTGATATTTTCTCTCTTGCCAGCTTCCTGTTACCCTTCGGAGGAATGTAGACAACTAAGACAATCACTTGGGAGTACTCCCTGGGCAAATAATCAGGTCGACATCTTACTGCGAGGAGCTCAACATTCGGGTCGCATACTCCTACTTCTACTGTAACATTGTTTGGATCGCACCACCCCTCATTCACGTATATGCAAACGCCCCCGCCTTTCTTTTTACCTGTGAGTTCTGGATCTCTGTCCCTCCGATAAAGTGTAAAGCCTTCCAATTTCACATCTGACTCTGGTATCTTGTCAGTAAACCATGTCTCTGAAAAGCAGAGTAAACTGCTATTCCGGTATAGGCAATCGAACTTCAGACGATCAGCTAACTCATCCATTTTGTTTACTAAGGACTGTACATTCCCCATAATGACAGAGGGTAGAACCAAAGCACCGTGAGGACGGGACTGCAGAGTTGAAACACTCATCTTCAACAGGCCTCCAATTGGTCTGTGGATGTTTATGATTCGTGGTGTATGGAGTAAGCGCCCAGCTGTGGAAAGAAACAGATCAAAGTTCAGGATAACCTCGTATTAAAGGGAGAGTTGTTTTGTGTCCCACTGTTGAGGACGTATATTGAACATCTAATTTAAAAAAAGCTTTTTTAAAGAATTTTTACCACTTTTTTCTAGAATTTTTAAACCTTTTTTGAGAAATTTTGATGATTTTTTTTTTCTAGAATTAAAAAAAAAGACTTCTAGAATTTGTTAACTACTTTGTCTAGAATTTTTTTAAACTGAAAACCTTTACTTTTTTCTAGAAATGTTTTAAAAACTTTTTTCAGAATTTTTAGCACTTTAAAAAAAAAACCTTTTAAGATAAATTGTACCACTTTTTTCCAGAAATGTCTCTATAATCTTTCCAAAAATTCACACAATTCTAATTTGTCAATTTACTCTGTTTGTCTGTTTTTCAATTTAGGGTCCTTGATGTAAAAAAAAAGTTTGAGAACCACTGGTCTAAGACTCAGAGTTGATTTTGATCAATGCTCTACAACTGTGTGCAAATAGTGCCTCTTCTGTTTTGTTAGCCATACTCATTAGCCGTGCAGTCTTTTGCTGTTTCATTAGCAGTTTGGTGTTTTGTTTGCTGCTTTTTTGGTAGCCCATATACAATATGGGTTTTTTATATCCATATGGGAATATAGACACCTGTCTATAACATAAGTCAAGTCAGTTTGGGTCTTTTTTTTTTAACAGTGACAGTAACATTCTGTTCTCTACAGGAGTTAAAGCACAAAATTGAAATGTTTAGCTATGATCTCCAGCTGGAACTGGTTCAATCTGGTTCAAGCTTTTGACAGTCAAATTAAACATTGAAGAGCAGCCCCACCCTACAAAGGTCTCTGTCTCTCTCATCCCAACTTCTCCTCTGGTAAAACTTAATAAAGATTGTTAAAGTTAGTTAAGTTTTCTCGGTGACCTCTCTGACCTCTGTGTTGTGTGTTGTTACCTGTCCTCTGTCGTCTGATCACCTCTCTTCTCTGCAGCTGCAGTCTACCGTCGTCACAGCTGTTCAGGGTAAACAGTGATAG